>NC_043008.1:35595463-35642963 GCF_006345805.1 Octopus sinensis
GTTTACTAGCTTTTTATTGTTCTCTTTTTCTTTTTTTGCTCGCTATTTTTATATATATTTAAATGATAAATTTCTGGTAAGTTTTACAGAATTTTATAGTTCCAGTGATGGATTGGATCTGTAGTCTTCGAATCAGTTTTCTCCTTTCTGGTTTTGAGAAGTTTAATTTCTCAAGATTGGTATTTAGGCAGTGTGTTACATATCCCAGGGCCTGAATAATTACAGGTATAAACCTGAACTTGTCATCTGGATAGAGTAACCTCAGATTTCTCAATAGTTCAGCGTCGGTATGCTCTTTCTCACTGATCTTCAGCTTTATGTTAACAACCGCTGAGCAGCTAATTTCCACAACTGTACACAGTTTCGCTTCTCTATCCCAAATCATTATATCAGATCTATTGTGCTTATATTTTATTAAGGTTTTCACTGGGATATTCCACCAACACTCCTTTTTATTATAAGCGGCTATGGTCTCAACCATAATATGGGGTTTTATTTCTTTGTCCTCGGGGTTATCTTTCAGACCGTTTTCATTATAGTGTCCTAGCTACAACATCATGTCTCATCAGTAGATAATACCGTGATGACATTTTCGGACAGCTGCTTATGATGTGGGAATATCTTCGGTCTTAACTCCACAAAGTCTGCATCGGTTTTCACATTTTACTGCTTTTCTAGCACCTCTATCTCTTTTATGCATCAGGTATTTGGTTGATATTTCTTGTTCCTGAATTGCAAACGCATACCCTTCAAAATGGGAAGTAGCAATCTGATTATTGGTCCATGATAGACTGTATTGATGATCAATGTTACTATCATCTCGGAACTTTTTATTAACATAACTATGTATAGTCTTCTGTTCATAAACGCTCATCCTTTCATCTGATGATATATTGCGGAAGAGTCATGCGACTTCTTTGGGAATGTATTCTAGGTTATCAAACAAGGAATGTTACTCAAGGAGTTGCCTTCCGAGACTTATCAGCTTCATGTATGCAAATTTGGCCAAAGAATGCACTTCGACACTTGATGGTTAAAAGATGTGGTCGAAGGGATATATGACATTCAAAGGCATTTTGGATCGGTGTTAAGCCTCTACCGCCTTGTTTACGTTTCAGGTAGAGGCAGTCTACGTCACTGTTTGTGTGGAAAATCACATCAATGGCTCGAATCTCATCAAGCATCCGATCAAGCAACCCAAATGTTGGTATGAGTACTGACATTGCAAACGCATTGTGGGGCCACTGTTTTGTATGTATGTATGTATGTATGTATGTATGTATGTATGTATGTATGTATGTATGTATGCATGCATGTATGTATGTATGCATGTATGTATGTATGTATGTATGCATGCATGTATGTATGTATGTATGTATGCATGTATGTATGTATGTATGTATGTATGCATGCATGCATGTATGTATGTATGTATGTATGTATATATGTTTGTACGTACGCTTGTATATGTATGTATGTATGTTTGTATGTATGTATGTATGTATGTATGTATGTATGTATGTATGTAGTATGTATGTACGTACGCTTGTATATGTTTTTCTTCTCTACCTTTTTGAACTCAGAAATTGAATCTTTTAACCCTGGCCCTCATGACGGAAAATTCGTTTTGGAAACATGGACTTCCCTTTTATAGACTAGTGAATGGAAAAAAATGGACGAATGCACTGCTGATCCCCATCGGCCACGGCTGAATTCATACACTGAGAGCAATTCCTTTTTCCTCTCAGAAAAGGGATTTTACGTTTCGGTTATTTTTTTCGCCATCACGCTCTCCGAGGCTATAATATACTTACTTCTAGCTTTGAATAGACTATGTGCTTCTGGACAGCATATCTGACGTGTTATCTGCATTGCCAAGTGCAAGAGAAAATGTGTAGTCAATGGTAACTTATATGCCATAGCAAGAAACACTACTCGACAGTATAAAAGTTTTACAGCCCAAATTTTGTTATGGAATGTGCTCCTTTTTCTGACTCAGGCACAACGAACACATAAAAGCATTTCATTTGTGTGTGCATGTGTGCGTGTTTGTGTGTGTGTGTGTGTGTGTGTGTGTGTGTTTGTGTGTGCGTGTTTGTGTGTGCGCTCGTGCGTGTACATGTGTGGAGGTGTGTGGCTTGGTGGTTAGGGTGTTACAATCATGGTCGTCAGGTTGTGGTTTTGTTTCCTGATCCGGACGATGCGTTGTGTTCTGGAGAAAAACACTTAATTTCTCGTCGCCCCAGTCCACTCGGCGGGCAAAAAGTGAGTAACCCTGTGACGGATCAGTGCCACATCTGAGTAATAAATATATATTCGCCACTGAATCTGGGAAACCTGGCACTTATTGGATTGGTCGCTTTTGCCGAACTATTAAGTTACGGGATGTAAACAAACTAACTCCGGTTGTAGAGGGAGACAAATACGAACACAAGGACTCTTAAACACACACACGCGCTTATATTTATATATACGCACATTTTCTGTCCACCATATCCACTCACAAGACTTTGATCGACCCAGAGCTATAGTAGAAGACACTTGCCCAAGGTTCCACGCAGTAGGACTGAACCTGGAACGGTATGGTTGGGAAGCAAACTTCTTACCACACAGCTACGCCTGTGACATGTGGAAAGTACATTAGTTTCAATGGTGGATTGAAACCTCTGAGTGGCTGCAACTGGGTCGATGCAATTTGCCGTGAGCTAATCTTAATTGCACAGTACACGACACCACACATCTAAGCTCTGGTTAGATGCATATTAGAATATAAGCTTTGGTTGTGTACAAATAAGAATTCAGTTAACTCCTCGGTTAAACATTTATCAAAGTCAATTAGCTGGTAACGATATTCTACGACGAGAGTATGCACGAAATTCTACTGCTGGTCGAACTCTAACACAGATTAGAAATAGCTAATTTACAATTGAAAATATCTCCAGATTAAGTCATGTCTTTGTGAATTATTCTTATTTATATTTAGTTGTTGTAGGCTGTAATTTAAATGGAAATTATAACCCAGTTCGAGGGCAGAAGAGGTGTTTCTGATTGCTCAGGGCAAATTTTCACTCTATATATTATGATTACTGTATCGATTCATTTACACTTATGACTGTTGCTAAGAAATTTGTAATATTTGGCAACGAAATTACTGTCATGAACAGAAATTATTTGCATGACTCCAGAAATGTGAACTTTGGTAATAATAATGTTTGGTAAGGTTGACACACTTTTCGTTAAGAAAGAACATAATCGATTGGTACATCTATCCTCGTTAACAACTGACTCCTTCGTTACTGATCCGGTTAACACGGTACGCCCAGTAGTGAACAGTGTTGCACTTATCACGAATTGATCAGTGATAACATGGGTCAGCGATCAGTCAAACATTCTGCTTAGACAGCAAAAGTGCGCCCCAACGGCCATTCACAATGCTCGGGACAACTTGGGCTCTCAGAACGAAACCTATTTTTCCCAGATGTTCTAATATTCGTCCATTACTGATTCATTTAATGCGGTGTTATTTTGGATTCAAAATAACACCGCATTATATTCGTATATACATGTACGTATTTTATCGACTCCCGAAAGGGAAAAGTTAACCTCGATTCGATTTGAACTCAGCATTTAAAAAGTGCTGCTTAGTTATCAGTAAAAGGTCACATTCAATTATTCCTAGGGTGTAGGATGAGATACAATACGCTTCCAACATATTGCGGAAACTGTTAAGCGTATTGGCTGATATGCATTATGGAATCTTCCAAAGCTTTGCTTATAGACAGAAACACTAGTTCCTGCGTCAACACTGGCGCAAGGCTCTATCGGCCGTAAAATGTTGTACAAAATGCATGCATACATGAGCAATTACTAATGTTCAGAAGAAGTAAAAAAAAAAACCGCTCGCTCCGGCCTGTGCAAATGATAAACACTGATAGCGGATGCCCTAGATTTTATCGAACCTGATCGAGTGAAAGTCGAGTTGACATCCATAGAATTTGAATGCCGAAAATAAATGGACATAGTTAATTGCTACATATTCAATCTGTTTCTGTCACTGATTATCCCAACAATAAGAATTGTTTCTAACAAGCACAAGGCCTGACATTTTAGAAGAAGGGAATTGTAAATTCTATTGACCCCGGTACTTGACTGGTACTTTATTTTATCGTCTCCGTAAAGATGAAAGGTAAAGTTACACCCGGCTCCATTTAAACTCAGAAAGTAAAGGAGCGGAACAAATAACAGAAATCATTTCGTTCGATGATCCACACGTTCTACCACCCTTTAATAACTATTTCTTATTGAAACACAAAACCACCAATTTTGAGGAGTTAGTCGATTAGTACGTAACTATTACAGGCGTACCGCAACTTATATCGTTTCGAGCTACGTATTTTTCGACTTACGTAGTCTTTAAAGAAATTAATGGAATGAATAGACTTCAACTTCAGTCGATTTATCCGACTTTATGTTGGTGTCAGCGAACATATTTAAAAGCATAAAAGCTTTTAAAAAACATCTGAACACGAATACTGAACTGATGTATCGATAAAATACCTGTGAAGACATATACAAATCATTTATTACTCTTTACACTTTACTCTTTTACTTGTTTCAGTCATTTAACTGTGGCCATGCTGGAACACCGCCTTTAGTCGATCGAGCAAATCGACCCCAGGACTTATTCTTTGTAAGCCTAGTACTTATTCTATCGGTCTCTTTTACCGAACCGCTAAGTTATGGGAACGTAAACACACCAGCATCAGTTGTCAAGCGATGATGTTGTGGGAGACACACAAACATATACACACACATACATATATATATATATATATATATATATATATATACGACGGGCTTCTTTCAGCTTCCGTCTACCAAATTCACTCACAAGGCTTTGGTCGGCCCGAGGCTATAGTAGAGGACACTTTCCCAAGGTGCCACGCAGTGGGACTGAACCGAGAACTATGTGGTTCGTAAGCAAGCTACTTACCACACAGTCACTCCTACGCCTATTAAAATAGATGTTAACTAATAAACTTTTTAAAATGTACTTTGGTGTCATGACATGGAACAAATTACCAGATTGAGGTATGCCTGTCTCTTGTTTCGTCAGCCTTTGAGAATTAAGAGGTAAATTTGATCTCGGCAGAATGAAAAGACTCGGTTCACAAAGGTTGCAAGATATCTTGTCTGACACTCTATCTATTCTACCAATCTTCTGTCATAATACCCCTTTGTACAATAGACACACGACCTGAAATTTACGGGAAAGAAGATAGTCAATTACATTGACCTTAACCCTTTAGTATTCACGTTATTCTATCAAAAGTAATGCTTATTTATTCACCTTGTTTTGAATTAATCCTGCATTATCTTGTAGCTTTGAGATTTTGATGAAGTAACTATTCACTTTTAGAATTATATAGTAGGACTGGTGTGAGAGGCCAGATCTGGCCAATTTGAACATAAAATAGGGGAGAATATTTTGGCCGGATATGGCCGGTTTAAATGCTAAAGGGTTAAGCATCAACTGGTATTTCCTCGACCCCGAAAGGAGAAAAACTAAAGTCGATGACAGGGGAATTTGAACTCAGAACGTAAACGCGGTTGAAAATGCCGGAAAGGAATTTCGCCCGGTGTGCTAACGATTTTGCCAGCTCGCCACCGTGTATGTCGCTTTAATGATAAAGTAGCCAAATCCATATAAGCAGCAGAATCTTCTACTGTCCATCCCCCAATTCTTATTTTATCTGATATTGACACAACTTTTAGAGCTGCTGAAGCCGACTGATTGCAACATCTTTCAAAAAAAAAAAAAAGAGCCATAAAATCATTACTTGATATGAAACAAAGAAAGACAATCAAACTTGAAGTTCCACTCCAGAGGATTCCGTAATTACTTTCCCATGAACTTAGAATTTGGGAAGTGTGTCAAAGCGAACCAAAAGAAAACAAAAATAAAAACAAAATAGAAAAAAGAACAACTGAAGAAAATCAGCAAAATCAAACGATAACAAAATAAAGATCGAAAATCAGAGAGCTTGAACAAGAACATATGTATAATTAGCTAAGAATAAAGAAAACAAGAAACATTCAGCATAATCAAATGAAAGAAAATCATTAATAGACACATACATACATACATACATACATACACGCATGCATATACATGCATATATACATATATATATATATATCTGTGTGTGTATGTATATGTATATATGTATATATATATATATATATATATATATATAATATATATATATGTATGTACATATACATAAATAAGTATGTATATATACATACACATATATACATATGTATGCATGGATATGTATGTACGTGTGTATGCAATTACGTATACGTATAAACCATAAAACCGAAATCGGATTATTATTAGAAGCAGAACTAGACGCAAACATATAAGCGAAATTAGTACAAAAACACTAGCTATCTCAGTAATTAGCTACAGTTTCCATATAATAAATTGGAAATTAAGTGAGCTCAAAGAGTTAGAGGAGGAAAACAACGAAACCTATGATTAATTAGATGACACGAAAAATGTAATATTTTCTATACATAGAGCAGTAATTAGATACAGTATAGAGGTTGGAAATGTATTGGTAAATGAGAATAAGGACAGTACAGCAAATGGGAAAGAAAAAAGAGAAATGAAACATATATACATAATAGTACGCAGTGTAAAACAAAGACACGGATATGTGAATTGAAGTAATCGTACACCATCCCGACTATTAGGTCAGTAATAGGGGAATTGAAGTAAATTGGAAAACAGGCCAGATGTAACTATCTATGCTGTATTCATATGAAAGCTGAGGCAAAAATATTTCAGTAACATATTTTCCTTCATACAAGTGAAATTTACAATCAAAAAATGTAGGTCGACTTATACACCAAGATGAAATTAGAGGACCAAAAATTCCATCTGAAATGCAGCAGAATATGAAAAGTTAGAGATGCTTGAATATTTCCTGTCGGCTTGTATGCCGGAAAATACGGTAACTGCTGCTCAAAAACAGAACTTACCCGTAAGAATTATATATGTGTGTGTGTGTGTGTGTGTGTGTGTGTGTGTGTGTGTGTGTGTGTGTGTGGTGTGTGTGTGTGTGTGTGCGTGCGTGCGTGTGTGTATATATATATATATATATATATATATCAGCTGAATAAAGTTAAAGCACGATCTGGTTTTCGCGCTTTTTAAAAGCAGAAAATTGATATACTGCATTAAATGCCCGAACTGCCAGGAATTATATATATGTGAGACAGGTAATGCATTATCGGAAAGCTCACGAGTTCACAGGCAACAAATCCGGAACACCAATGTTCGCCAAATTCCATTGAGCGAACATTTAGAGACATGTGATCAGAAAATATTTCTAATTTTTTCCTTTCCACAGACTACATGACAAGATAAAAGAAGAAAGATAAAAGAAAAACGGTTTATTAGAATGTTCAAACCTGTTCTGAACGGAAATAACAGCAATAATATAACAACCAGTTAATGATGTAGATTAAAAAATATCTCTCGCATATAAATATAAACAAATTATAGAATATCGGTACGCCTGGCAAACCATGATGTTTAAGATGCATGCGGATTGGTCAAAACCATATTCTAAAAACTCAGCTTGTTGGAACGTTTTAAGAGGTACTACAGCTGTCAAGAACTCAACATATTTGAAATCTGATGATTACTCTATTATGAAAGCGCTAATTTAACTTTATGAGCATTACAAAATATTTTTTTAATGTTGAAATACCATAATAAAAAAACGTGAATACCAGACCATGTTTTCACTTTATTCAACTGATATATTATTCTATACACATTCACACAAATTCGGAAAGACATACAAACACATACGCACACACACAAATGTATATGTGTGTGTGTATGTATGTATATGTATATCTATATAGATATATATGTATGTGTGTATGTATATGCATATATATATATAGTTAATCCAAACATGAAAACACAAAGAGAAAACACAATAACGCGAGGACGTGGAACAAGTATAGTATTATTGGACGCTCATAAAAGAAGGAAAGAAGGAGGGTTCAACGTTTCGAGCGGAGCTCTTCGTCAGAAACATAGGAAAAGGAAAGATCCAAAGAAGGGAAGACAGAGGAAAAAAATCGCCAACGGTACACACGCGGTCAGATTTTGATATATATATATATATATATATATATAATATATATATATATACACGCGAGTAAGCATATAAATGTACAACAAGGTGAAAGAAAGGAGTACTCGAATACTGAAGGTAGAGCAACATGCCCATTTTTATTGCAAAAATATCACAAAAATCTGTTACTCAGAGTTTCACGCTTCCGCCCGTCGGACAGTTGTGATCAAGACTGGGATAAAATTGTGATGGCACATGTAATATATGATTTGATATAATCCAATTTGACGAATAAACATTTGAATTTTAATGGGTAACTTTTTTTCAAACGTAAACGATGTTATATTCGCTTACGGTTGTGTGGATTGGGAGTGTATAAATTGAACAATAAAAATATAAATATATTATTTTCTACTCTAGGCACAAGGCCCGAAATGTTTGAGGAGGGGGCCAGTAAATTAGATTGACCCTAGTACGCAACTGGTATTTAATTTCCCGACCTCGAAAGGATGAAAGGCAAAGTCGACCTCAGCAGAATTTGAACTCAGAACGTAAAGACAGACGAAATACCGCTAAGCATTTCGCCCGGCATGGTAACCCCAGAAGGGGTTAATTAAAAGTTAATAATTAATAGAGGCGCAAGTTTGTTTTTATAAAGTTAAAAACCATGGATTAAAGAATTTCTTAGGTTGAAAAATTCAGTAACGAGTGTATGGTGCATATACATTCACACAAACATGCAAATTTATGACTATACACACAACACATATACATAAATACATACATCTCTCCCTCTCTCTCTCTCTCTCTTTCTGTATAATATATATATATATATATATATATATATATATATATACACACATGTATATAAACATACACACACATATGCACATATGTATATGAATACACATATAAGTGTGCACATACACACACATATATATGCATATACATTCACGTGCACACATGTATACACACATCTACGTATATACACATGCATATACGTGCATACATACATATGTACATATCCACACATACTTGAGCGAGAAATTCTTATCTTCTTCCAGGAGAAAAACGCTTCAAACCAAAGATCAGAACACTTGAACCGCTGCAGACACGCTTCGAAGTATTTGATGATTTGACAAAAAATTCCATATAGATAGCAAAATTGCTCTTTGGGCTTACTAAAATTCTCTCAAATTTACCTGCACATATCACTTCGTATTCATTTTATTTTCATTCATATTATTTATTTTTTATTTATTTTATTTCACTAACAACAGACTCTCCAAAAACCTTCCACTATCTACAAACTATCTGACTCTCCGATACTTTTAAATGCATTTCTCTACCAACTGCACTGGATTTTTATCTATGACCTTTTGCCTACCGAATTTCGAAGTTTAGCTTTTAGTTATAATATAAACGTATGCCCAGAAGAGAAAATTCATTATTCGTCCATTGTTCATGTATTTTGAAAGTTCTCATTATGATTATTCATTTATCTATGCTTTTTTTTAGAAAATGATTTTTGTTGCATTGTTCTAATATAATTTTGTATATCTTGTCTTATTGAACACATCTAGTTAGACTTACAACTGTTAAAAAAATCCACTGATTTATATTATGTAAGATAATTTATTTTAATTTTATAATCTTAATAATTCTAATTTCGTTTTTATTCAGCAAATTTTAAACTTTAATAACTTACACATTTTCTCTTCCAATTGCAAGCTTCCTCCGTTAAGAAATGTATTAATCCTATATTTATCTGCTTTTATTTGCTTCTATATATTCAACATGCCAGTTTCATACCAGTGCATATAAAGACGTTGTGTATACGTATGTATATATGCATATGTATAAAAATACAAAATACACAGTAATAACAATACTCAAAATATAATACAGACTGGAGTTGTAGTGCTCCAAATGTTGTAGTGCTTCTTAATTTCAGTGGAGGAACATTTGAGCGGAGGAAAATTTGAGCGGAGGAACATTTGAGCGGAAGAAAATTTGAGCGGAGGAACATTTGAGCGGAAGAAAATTTGAGCGGAGGAACATTACTAAAATCCACACTCAGAGATCAAATACAGTTTCGAATATATGAAATGTATCATATTAATTGGCGCGTCTCCGAAAAAGTTTGTAATTTTTGTATTTTTTCTGGAATTTTAATACGCCATTTTAATATGTCCTTTTTATGTTTTATTATCCAAAATTTTTGATTTACCAATGTTTTATAACTTTAAGCGTAAATTCACTGTTTTGTATGTAACACTGATTCTTATATATTTATATATATTATATGATTTTTATCTATTTATATATATATTATCATATTTATATATGCCGGATTTTATATCCGTTCTGTAGATATAAATGAATATATGAATATATATTTGTATTTGATCTTTGTGTGTGGATCTTAGTAATGTTCCTTTAGTTCCTGCATGTGTATATATATGTATATTTATTTGTGTTTGTGTGTGTATGCACCTGTGTGTATTCATATAAATAAGTGCATATATATATATGTGTGTGTGTGTGTGTGTGTATACATGTATATATATATATTATATATATATATATATATAGAGAGAGAGAGGAGAGAGAGAGAGAGAGAGAGAGAGATGTATTTATCTGTGTATGTGTGTATGTATTTAGCGCATGCATAGTCATAGACTTATATGTTTGTATATATGTGTATATGCACCATACACTCGTTATTGAATTTTTCAACCTAGGAACTTCTTCAATCCATGGTTTTAAATTTTATAAAAACAAACTTGCACTTCTATTAATTATTAATTATCAACTAACCCCTCCTAGACATGCATTACTCCCTTCTTCACTCAAGGTTTTTTCGATATAATATAATATAATATATTTGTATTTTATTATTCGATTTATACACTCCCAACCCATACAACCGTTAGCGAATACCACACCGTTTATGCTTTGAACATAAGTTACCCAATCAAATTCAAATGCTTATTCGTCAAATTGAATTATATCAAATCATATATTACGATTTTATTCCAGTCTTGATCATAAGCGTCCGACGAACGGAAACGTGAAACTCTGTTTTGTGGTGTTTTGCAGCTTTAAACGGAATCTCGATAAACTCCTTCAAAGAATACCAAATAAGCCACCTATACCGGGATATAACTCACTTAGCAAGAACTCCCTACTCGAATGGAGCACGATGCTACAAAACTTGACTTAAAAAGGATTTAGATAATCCTATCAGGTGGTGCTATTAAGTTAAACATGGCCCAGACCAATCTTTGGTCCAAACATATCTAAGTTTATATATATGTATGTGTGTGCGCGCGCGCACGTGCGTGTGAGTGCATGTATGTATGTATGTGTGTATGTATGTATGTATGTATGTATGTATGTATGTATGTATGTATGTATGTATAATATAAAGAAGGCAGCCCACTGTTCGATGTGCCTATATGAAGCTCGACAGAACTGAAGTTACTGATCTCATCAAGGCATTTATACTGGATAATTTAGAAGTGCCTAGAAACTCCCACAGTTTTGTGGCCTAGCAATTTCAAGCCATATGAACGCTCACGAAATGTATAAGTTCAGAAATTCAGCCTAACTATAACTGTTACCACCAATTTAACAAAGATCGAATTCTTGGACCAAAACGGCAAGTACTATCTTGACAGAAATCCCAACGAGGTAACGATTTATATCCACACAAGTTCCAGTCAGCCTTATCTGTAATTAGAAGCCTAGGCTTTGGCATGAGCAGAAGAAATCCGGTCTATCAGCAGATAGAGAGATCTTCATGAGGGCGACACCTATTATAACGAAAGAATCAACAAGAGTAGCTTTCCTGGTATGTTAGTATACATGTTGATCCCCACATCCTTCCGCTAAACCTGAGGGGAATTAAAAAGGAAAACGTAATCTGTTTTAATCCTCTATTTAATCTTGATTTCCATTAATATAGGTATGAGTTTCCTGAATATAACTCCCAACAGTTGCTGTAGCAACTTCGTGCGACAAGAATTGTACACTCCCACACAGTTTTCACCCGACACTCCAACCAGCGATTTTAGAAATCCTACCAACTGCCCACTGGGAAGAACCTGCCTCTCAAAGCAGTGGACTTTATATCTTCTGCGATCTAAAACACTGCAGAGGCTACAAGTTCTGCGGTGCTCTGTACATAGACGAAACGGACTGTTGTTTGGGAGACAACTCCCTTAAGCATTCGTAATAATGCCTAGGATTTTCTCAAACGCATAGCCTAACATTTTATTATACCTGATCACTCTAATGACCATACCTGATCACTCTAATGACCATATTGGCGTTTCTGGAGCTGACCAACAACACAAGTAAAAAAAAGTTTTATCTTCAGCCTGGAGACTCCTGCACCGCATGACCTGAATATACGCTTCAATAGTCTTTGATTTTGCCATTCACCTTCAATTTCTTCCACTCATTAAAACAATTCCTTGTTGTTCCATATTTTTCTGGTTTTTTTTTTTTCCTGTTGTGTAGTATAAAATAGAAATAAAATTTAAAAATTTGTTCTTTCTGTGCGGTCCGGCACCTAATGATCCGCAGCCTGGGTCTGGTCTGTAGCCCATTGGTTGGGGACTTCTGCTCTAGGCTGTTATTATCAAACCCCATGTTAAACCATGTTAAGTTGATTTTTCATTACAAGCGTTTCTGAAGTTATCTTTAGTTTTATTTTTCGCATAGTGTATCTAGGACTATGTAATCCAATCTGTCCTTTGTTTTAAGATAAATGTGGTGTGTTTTGAGTGAAATTCGGTTACTATATTTAGCAAATGAAGTGACTGCAATGAAAGGAGACCAACCTCGTCGGTTGTTAGAGGTTTCTACCTGAATATATTTTATTAGTGAATTAGAAACGTTAAACTGAAAAAATCTTAACACTGAACGATGAAAGAATAAAATTTACTCGATGAAATTCAGTCGCCGAAAAGATGATAATTTAGGCTGTACAGAGAATAATTATTGAAGAGTGTTAGACTATAACACATACCTTTCATCATTCAACAACATCGACTGACTGAATTGGATGCAACATCAGTGAGTTCAAAAGTTTAGAGACGAGAAACATGACGAACAGCTTTGGCAGCAGATTACGAAAGAAAATGAAGGTGTTTCTTTAGGCGAGCAAGGACCACCAAAAGACTTGATGTGTGAAGATGAAAAGACGAAATACCCAGATTCTAAGAAAGTTTTAGATTTCATCTGACGTTTAAGAAGCTTATGCCTTCTCTTTCTTCCTTTCTCGCTTTCTCTCTTTTTCCTTACTTTCTTTCTTTCTTTCTTCCTTCCTTTCTTAAATATCTTCACTTGGTTTTCACTCGCTGTATAACTTTCATACGATATCTTGCTGTTACGTATCTTGACACACTCTTTGATTAAGCATATATCAATAATGACGCGAGTCTGGCAATCAATCAAAATCGAATGGGTCTTAAATTTTCATGCGAAAATCCGATACTGAATAAAAGAAAGAAAGAAAGAAAGAAGGAAGGAAAGAAAGAAAGGAGCGATATTAGATAGATAGGTAGACAAACAGAGAGACAAAAGACAGACTGACAGAAAGACATACAAACAGACAGACAGACAGACGGACGGACGGACGGACAGACAGACAGACAGACAGACAGATAGATAAATAGATAATTAGATAGATAGATAGATAGATAGATAGATAGATAGATAGATAGATAGATAGATAGATAGATAGATAGATAGATAGATAGATAGATAGACAGATAGATAGATTGATAGATTGATAGATAGATAGATAGATAGATAGATAGATAGATAGATAGATAGATAGATAGATAGATAGATAGAAGATAGATAGATAGATAGATAGATAGATAGATAGGCATGTAAGTTGTCATAACAATTATGAAAGTAGCACTTCTAGTTGCAGGAAATAAAACAGCTGAAAAATATCAAAATTGTACCAAATCTTTCGGATAGATGGGTGAGGCAGGGGCAGAGAAAAGTGAGTTACTATTTGGCAAGCATAGAGTCAAACTTTATACACATTCGTACGAAGTATAGCGAGAATGTGTTTAAACATACATACCGTATGTAGAAATCATATGTAATACAATATATATATATATTGGTGTGTATGGGGAGAGTCATTTTCTTTTAGTACCTTATTTTCTAACACACTCACAGCAATATATATATATGTGCGTGTGTGTGTGTATGTGTGTAGATATATATATATATATATATTATATATATATATATATATATATATGTACATATATTCTCTCTCTCTCTCTTTTACTTGTTTCAGTCATTTGACTGCGGCCATGCTGGAGAACCGCCTTTAGTCAAGCAAATCGCCCCCAGGACTTATTCTTTGGAAGCCTAGAACTTATTCTATCGGTCTCTTTTGCCGAACCGATAAGTTACGCGGACGTAAACATACCACCATCGGTTGTCAAGCAATGTTGGTGGGACAAACACAGACACAGAAACATGCACACACACACACACACACACACACACACACATATATATATATATATATATATATTATATATATATATATATATATATACATATATACGACAGGCTTCTTTCAGTTACCATCTACCAAATCCAGTCACAAGGCTTCGGTTGGCCCGAGTTTATAGTAGAAGACACTTGCCCAAGGTGCCACGCAGTGGGACTGAACCCGGAACCATGTGGTTGGTAGGCAAGCTAGTTACCACACAGCTACTCAAGCACCTATATATATATATTGCCTCCCTCTCCTTCCATTTCTTTTCTCTCCTCATTTTCTCTTCTCCCTTTCTCCCCACTTTCTATTTGTTCCATCTTCATCGCTTTTATTTTCTTTTATTTTCTTTTTGCATATATTTTCTTCTCCTCACGCCCTTTTCTTATTATTATTCTTCTATTTATTTATTTAATTTTTTATCGTATTTTATTTTATTTTTATTTTTTATTTTTTATTCAAACGCTTGTGCTTCTTTCTCCCCATACCCTTTCTATGTTTCCTTTCCACGTTTAATTTCCTCAGAGACGCCATGATAGATCGTTAGCCACTACACATGTTTTTTTCTCTCCTTGTTTTTTTCTGTGCTCCTTTCTGTAGAAGAGCGTAGGCTCGAAACGTAAAAGACTTTTTCTATTCCTGAGCGTTATACTTATACATCTGTTTGTTTTGTACACCACCTGTCTTTGTCTTTTGTTTTTTTCGTAAACTCTCCCTATATATATATATATATATATATATATATATATATATATAGATATATATATATATATTGCTTTGTCTGGGGAGAGTCGTTCTCTTTTAGTGCCTTATTATTTAACACACTCACAGATTCAGTTTCCACTCATTTGCTTATTTAGTTTTCCTAAAATTTTCATTGCGTCTTGCAACATTTTCAATCGGTGAGTGTATTAAACAATAAGGCACTAAAAGACAATGACTCTCCCCAGACACAACAAAATATGCTTCAACACATGAACTCACATAAAGAGTTTTGCAAACCAAATCCCAAAACGATATATATATATATATATATATATATATAATACAAGGGTTGGGCAAAATAATGGAAACACTTAGCATCATAGCATCATAATTTTGAAATATCTATAAAACCACCAAAAGCTTGTTAATTTTTATATTTTGGGTTTATTTTTAGTGTTGCTTCATATGTTTTGCTAAAATTGCTGTTTCCTTTCAGATATCATCAGAAAAAGGTAATTAAAATTCATCAAAATGACAGATCTATCGGACTTTCAAAGAGGTCAAATTGTTGGTGCTCGTATGACAGGCGCTAGCATAACGAAAACAGCCAAAATGTTTGGTGCATCAGGAAGTACTGTCTTGAAAGTAACGATAGCCTTTGAGAAAGAGGGAAAAACAGAACTCCGGAATAAAACCAAAACTTTCAGATAGGGACCGTCGAACTCTTACGCGTATTGTTAGAAAGGATCACAAAAGTACAGCTCCCAAAATTACTGCAGAGTTTAATGACCACCTTATGAACCCAGTTCCCACAAAAATTGTTCGCATTTAGAGTGGAGTAAAAACCTACAGAATTGGTCCCTAGAGCAGTGGAAGAATGTTATTTTCCCGGACGAGTCATCCTTTACCTTATTTCCGACCACCGGTCGAGTGTTCGTGTGAAGTCAACCAAAAGAAGCGTTTGACCCAGGCTGCCTTCTCCAACTGTTAAACATGGAGGAGGATCTGTGATGATCTGGGGGGGGGGCTATATCTTGGAAATCCGCGGGCCCAGTGGTTTCCTTTCATAGCAGAATTAAAAGTCAAGGCTATTAAGGCATTTTATCTGATTAAATTCATCCTATGGTTGCGGAACTGTTTCCGGAGGGAAACGCAATCTTTTGGGATGATAATGCACCAATTCACAGTGCTAAAGTTGTTACTGAATGACCGAGGAACATTCTCGTGAAGTTGAACATCTTATCTGACCACCACAAACCCCAGGTCTCAATATTATTGAACATTTATGGTGCATTTTAGAAAATAAATAATGAGTCGAAATCCTCCACCATCATCACTACAAGAACTGGAGACAGTTTTCGCTGAAGAGTGGACAAAAATTCCTTTGAAAACGATTCAAACTTTGTACGAGTCCATACTTCGCAGAATTTCAGCTGTAATTACTACCAAAGGCGATCCTACCCCATATTGAAATAAATTGATTTGAAATTTTAAGGTGCTTCCATTATTTTGTCAAACCACTGTATATATATATATATATCTATATATATATATATATATATATATATATATATATATATATATAGTGTAATAAATAAAATATATGCATACATACAAACATATATGTACGTACCGACATCTACATGTATATATACATGCATATATAAATATATATACGTACAGGACACCACAAAAAGACGTAAAAATCAACAGAAACGAAAGTGGAAAAGCCATTTTGTTACAACAGAAGGACAGAGACGTGGAACAGGACGAAAACGAAAACGGGAAAAACATTATGTACAGCAGAAAAACGAGGTACAGGACATGCTACACAAGGAAAAATCCCCTTCATCAGCTGTCACTAGCAGACATAGCGTGTTTCGAAGGCAAGACAGGACACGTCTGTAAATGCTAGGCCTTCCTACGAGAGAATTAAAATAAAATAACCTCGCAGAGGGGTAAAACGAGCAAGAAAAATGTAACACAAAAATGGATGTAACAAAGAACTGCACAAAAAAATACAAGAAAAAATACAAAGATAAAAGATACATGTACAAGAAAATACAAAACGAGAAATAAATTACAATACGAGAAATCAAAATAAACAAGAGAACAAACGAAAAAAACGAACGAAGGCCTTTGTGCTGGCAGGGACGAGAGAGGTAACTGGCGAGCGCTGGGAAACATGACCTTAGGGCCTGAAGGCAACGTGCGAAAGGATTAGCAGTGAAGAAAGTGAGGAGGAGTGGGAGAGAGAGAGAGAAAGATAGAGGAAGACACGCGACTGAGAGAAGGGTGAGGAAAAGGGAGAGAGAGAAAGAGAGAGGGGAAGGCAAAGCAAAGGGAGAGAATTTCGCGTCATAATATTAAACTAAAAAGCAAACATGGAGGAAAGGGACGGAACGAAATGAAAATTCGAAAAATCGAAAATTCAAACGAACCCTGTGTGTGTGTGTGTGTGTGTGTGTGTGTGTGTGTGTGTTTGTGTGTGTGTGTGTGTGTATGTGTGTGTGTGTGTGTGTATATCTTCTATCTTTTACTTGTTTTAGTCATTTGATTGCGGCCACGCTGGGGCATCGCCTTGAAGACTTTTTAGCCGAATGAATCGAACCCTGTACTTTTGTTTAAAACCTAATACTTATTCTATTAATCTGTATTGCCGAAACGCTATGTTACGGGGATGTAATCACACCAACAACGGTTGTCCAGCAACACACACACACACATATACACACATACATACCTATATATATTCGACAGGCTTCGTTCAGTTTCAATCTACCAAATCCACTCACAAGGCTTTTTGTCGGCTTGAGGCTATAGACACCTATCCAGGTTGCCACGTAGTGCGACTGAATCCGAAACCATGAGGTTGGGAAGCAAATACATATACACGTGTATATATACATACATTTATACATGCATATATATGCGGGAAATAGGAGAACTGAAATAGATTTAAATATTAGAAAACCTAGCTGTGAGAAGAATTATACGAATGTAAAACTCATTCCCAGTGTGATATCGATGATCAGAAAAACAAATAGGGACTTTTCTGAAGAATAGTGTCGTAGTTTGTTGGCCACTCCTCCGATAAGATGTGTCCAGTTTTTTTTCTGCAATCCATAGCATAAATCACTCAGCTGAATTATATAAAGCAGTCATAAATTAAGCAGTTACTGTAATGGATAACTGAATTTACAAATTTGTCTTTTTGATGGTTTGATATTAATTAAAAATGTTTTTTATGAACAACACAACGTAAATCTAAACAACGGTTTCAAATTTTGGCAGAAGACACGCAAGTTTAAGGTAGGATGTAGTTGATTACAGAAGTCGACCCCAGTGATCAACTGGTACTTGTTTTATCGACCCCGAAAGGATGAACAGCAAAGATAACCTCGACGGGATTTGAATTTAGAACGTAAAGACGGACGGAATGACACTAAACATCTTATCCGGCATGCTAACTATTCTGCCAGCTTGTCGCTTGAATAAATCTAAATGTTAAAGATGCCTAGCTGTGACAAAATACTGTAAGAATGTACCGTAAATCTTCGAATATAGTCCGCCCTTGAGTATAATACGCAGGGGATTTTTAGGGGGCTGTACCTCTGAAAAACCTAAACCTTGTGTATAATACGCACTCCTCTAACTTGAGTCGTGCGGAATTAAGCCAGCAGCACCTAGTCGAACAAACACTTCCGCACATGCGTAATACAATAATGATGTTCTCAGCTGTTATATGGGAATATGAATATGTTTGAAAATTGTTTTTGTTACATGTTATTCTGTGTTCTGAATACTTTTATTTTAATAAATGTTGCTTACTGCAAGTTATGACTGATTCTTATATGACTTCATTGCTTTCAAGCTTAGCTTAAGGTATTTTCACGCCCGACATAACAAAATGCATCTGAATAAACATTGCCGGACAGCAAAAAGAGACTCAGATATTGCATAGAAAATATTTTTCATTTTTAACCTCGTATATATTACGCACTAGAGATTTTGACCTTTAAATTTTGGGGGGAAAATGCGGATTATTACTCAACGCTTTCGATGCACAAAAGAAAGAAGTGGAGGGGGCATTTCTAACGGATCGTTTCGCAGTATGGTAGTTACTCAATTTATCAATGCTTTATATAATCGCTGAATACTCTATGCTATCGACTGGAGAAGAAAATCGGGTAAGTCTTCTCTGGGGAGCGATCTACAAATTATTTCGAAACAGTACTTCTTTTTACCACGCATTGGAGACAGAGAAGGAATGTGATTACACACGAGAGAATGCTGAAAAGTTGCTGGCTTCAAGGGTGTTGCGAAAGGTCTGGCTGGAAGCCCAAACTTTCGAGTTCTTTTACTGGGCTTAGAAAACCTGAAGGACAGCTGCAATAAGTATGTGAATCTGAAAGGGGAATAAGTTGAATGAAATCTTGATTGACTGATCCTCCTGCATTTTCTTTTACCCAGAACCAGGAACTTTTCAGCAGCCCCTCGTACATATAATTCCTCTCACAGCTAGTCTTTCTTATTTTCACACGCACATTAACATATGCGTATGTTTGTATATTTCAATCCATAACTGTATATACAAAGCTACGTACAAATGAGCAAACAGATAGGAAGGAAGGAAGCAAGGAAGGAAGGAAGGAAGGAAGGTAGGTAGGTACGCACGTACATACATACATGCATACATATATACATACGTTAGTCAAGCTTTTATTTATGTATGAATATGTGAATAGATGTTTACATGCATATATTCACGTGCATCTATCTACACACACTTGTAAATATGTGCCTGATCATGTGTCTAAGTGAATATATATATATATATATATATATATATATACGTGCCTGTGTACGAGTTGTGTGTTTGAATAGCTTTGTGTGTGTATGTATGTGTGTGAGTGTATTTATTTACACAGATGTGTGTGCGTTTATTCGTCTGAATCTCCTATATTTGTGCATCCATGCTTTAGTTCTTTACCGTGTGACATTGTATATGTTTGTTCGTATATGCAATATATGTACGTATACATGTACATATGCATGCGTGTATGTATGCATGTATGTGCACGAGTGAATATAATTGTGTGTGTCTGTGTGTAGTGAGTTGCTAGTCACGACGAATGAACTTCAAAGTGTCAAAAAAAAAAGATGATAATGAAAATTGGTTTTACTGATTCACATTGATGTAGAATCGAATGTCTCTAAAACCAAGTTTCTATCATTGGCATTTGTCTATATGTGTGTGTGTGTACACTCGGGTGGGTGTGTGCACACTCGGGTGGGTGTGTGTGTGTGCGCGCACTTATGCATTTCTATGTTTCTTTTTTGTGAAACAACTGACCACATACATACATATATACATATATGCATATATAAATACAAATAAGCGTATGCACACATACAAACACGCATACATAAATACATACTCACATACTCGCTTACATACATACATATATACACACATACATGCATACATACATACTCACATACATGCATACATACATGCATGCATACACACGTACATACATACTCACATGCATACATACATACATACATACACACATACATACATACATACATTCATACATACATACATACATACATGCATACATACACACACATACATACACACATACATGCATGCATACATACATGCATACACACGTACATACATACTCACATGCACACATACATACATACATACACACATACATACATACATACATACATTCATACATACATACATACATACATACATACACACACATACATACACACATACATGCATGCATACATACATGCATACATACACACATACATACATACACATACATACATACAACACATACATACATACATACTCACATGCACACATACATACATACACACATACATACATACACACACATACATACATACATAATACATACATACATACATACATGCATACATACATACATACATACATACATACATACACACACATACATACACACATACATGCATGCATACATACATGCATGCATACACACGTACATACATACTCACATGCATACATACATACATACACACAGACGCATACGCACATACGTATATACATACATATACATATTCCTGCACAATTGCACACACTGCTTATTGGGAATATAATAATCTACACCACATACATGTACACACGCCTCTTTGCGAAATACAGTATCATTTATACGTCCACATGTTTACATAATATTGTCGTGTGTGTGTGTGTGAGTGTATGTGTGTGTGTGTATATATATATACATGCAGACATATTTATATATGTATGTATATGCACATACTTGTATATGCATATGAATACACACACGCACACACATGCACACATATGTCTTTATATACACACGCGTTAGCGCATAGATGCAAAACAAGATGGAAGAAATAGTACTCGAATACCGAAGAAGATCTTCTCTGAAAACCTGTTATTACGCAGTGCATCATTATAATAGGAGAAGGCATCGTTAAAGGCTGCCTTGTCCGAAGTCAATGAGGAAATGCGCTTTCCTGTATTAGCATGTTTTTGAGAATACAAGGTGGGTGATTAGACTCTTTCTTAATGTAGACTAGACTTTCATAAACTTACGAAAGGTTTACAATTATTTGATCCTAAATCTGAGTTAATATCTAAAAAGTTTACGCTACTAAGGTTTGTGTCAGCTGTGATTTTTAAACCCATTCCTTAGAAGAATATAAGATTCTTCCTAAGGCCGTCGAGTTCAGGGCCATTCACGTTACGAGTGACTATAAGGCCATCATCCTTGTATTGACCTGTTTTTAAGAAAGGGAATTTTAAATGTAAATTATGCAATATATATATATATATATATATATTGCATAATTTACATTGCAGAATAATGTTGATATCAGAGTTGCTAATGTGTATATATTCCTTAGCAACATCTAGTGCCCCAAGAAGAAAAGATATTTTTATAGACGGGTAAAAGTCCACGATATTAAACAGAGTGAACTTACAGTTGTGCTAATCATTAATATTTTTTAAATCAGTCTACGACAGACTAACAGTTATCCTAAGGAGCTAATTCAATACCACCACTCATTTTACGGGAGGTGTTCATTAAGATTTCCTCTGAACCACTTCCCAAGGACTGAGATAAATAAAAACTTGACACAATTATTAGTCCTTTTCTACACAGCCACCACCAATAGTGACACACTTCTCACATCGCTTTATGCAACTGTGAAGATCTCGTCAGTAGAAGTCGGTAGGTTGCGTCTGGAACCAAGACTTTACCTCATCATCATAAGAAAAGTGCTTCTCCTTCAAAAAAGACTTCATGATAGAAAAGTGGTGGAATTCAGATGGTGCTAAGTCAGGAGAGAAAGGATAATGAGGAAGGATTTCATAGACGCAGGAGTTTGCTTTCATCTGGACAACATGCCCATTGCGAACTGGGGCGTTGTCTTGGAGAAGGCGGACTCCTTTGGTCAGCAGGCCTCGTTTCTCTGCTTTGATGGCGTCCCGCAATTTCTGCAGCAGAGAAGCATAATATCCCTTGTTAACTGTAGTACCCTTCGCCGGAAAATCCATCATCACTACTCCGCGCTGGTCCCAAAAGACTGTGAGCATCACCTTGCCTGATGAGAGTTGGACACGAACCTTGTTTGGAGGTGGTGAATTATCATGCTTCCATTGCTTCGACTGGACTTTAGTCTCAGGATCACAGTGCTGGACCCATGTTTCATCCTGTGTGATAAGTCTGCCGAAAAAGTCCTCCTCACTTTCTTGGCACATTGCCAAAAGAACCTGGGAGCAATTGACTCGTTCCTGCTTCTGAAAGGGTGTGAGCATCCGGAGAATCCATTTCGCAGACAACTTACGCATGTGCAAATAATCGTGAATTATTTTTTCCATGGACTCTACACTTATCTTCACTTCTTGGGCTAGTTGTCGAATAGTTATGTCGCGATCCTCTAAAATGGCGGTTTCCACTTTGTGGATGGTGTCGCCATCAATGGAGGAATGTGGTCTAGGAATAGGAGCAGTTTCCGCCGATGTCCGACCACATTTGAACTGGCGATGACAGTGCTTGACTACGTTGTATGATGGTGCATTGTCACCATAAACTTCTTTCATCTCATCGAAAGTCTCTTTTGGTGTACAACGTTTCAAATATAAGAACCTGATCACTGATCTGCATTCAACTGCCTCCGTTATAGCACCTTAGTCCACTTCAGCAGCCATAAAGGACAAACGAATACTAGTGGAATACTGCAATTTACAATGTGACATGTAGAGACATATGTGATTATACCAGTACAAGTTCCTTTTCTGCAATAAGGGGGTCAGGGGTCCTTTAATGAACACCACTTGTATGTAGAATGGAATCTAAAATATTTTTGCTAATTATTCCTATCTCTATTTTAGCTGGATTAATTAATCTGCATTTAAGATTTCTGCTAATATTAGATTTGTGGTCTTCACTGAGAAACAGTTTGTAAAGTGTTTTTTCGGCTTTAATGTGTATGTGTGTGTGAGAGAGAGAGAGAGAGAGAGAGTGCTTGTATGTATACATGCATACATATATTTGTGTGTGAGTGTGTACTTGTATGTATATATGCATACATATATATGTGTGTGTGTGCATATATACCATATATATATATATATCTATTTACATACATACATATTTATGTGTGTGTATTATGTATGTATATATATACAGGGGGTAGGAATGTGTGCGTAAATGTATACATTGCATCAATACGAAACCCTACACATCTTTAGGCATGTCTATTCATTGTATGTATTACACACACTTACGCATTTTGTTGTTCTGTTTAGCTTTCTTTTATTTCTATTCAATTCACTATATACGGCTTCAGTAGTTTTACACCGAACTTTCTAATGATTCTTTCATTCTACTAAAACATCAATCTATCAATACAAATCGTTATTTTATTTCCTTCTATTTCGTTTCTGAAGGATTCTTATTCTCTCACTTTATATTTTATTTTATGTTATTATTTCCTTCAAATTTTCTTATCTAAACGTACTTGTACTTCGCCATATTTTCAAAGAACCTTATTCTAAATTGATGTTTTTATCTACATTTACTTATGAAGAATTATGTTTAAACTAGAAGTTACATATCTCCCTGTTTCCAAAAGGTTTTTCTTCCAATCACTCCAATACCTTCGACATACAACTATTTGATTTGATCATTCAACGAGGTTTCCATTTTGTCAACTAAACGTAAACCGGAAACACAACTATTCAACGTGACTGTATTTCCGACTTATCATTTTTTTCTTCTTTAAATTGCGTTGCATGTTACTTAGCGGTGTGTGTGTTCAAGGTGTATTTTTGCTGCTGCGAATCCGTGGCTAACCAAGCTGAAGAACTACTTGTAAAGCCAAATGTGATGATTAGACTCAGTAATTTAAATCAATTATTACCGAATCAGCTTTAATTAACCAGTCTTAAACTGAAGCTTCATATGCAATCAATACAACAAGATTAATATAGTTAACTTCTTAAAGTAATGGTCAGAAAATTAAGATTAATCTCATTGTTTATTTCTCTTTCATTAATTAAAAGGCCACAGCTTAATCTGCCATATTTAATGGATAAAGATGAGAGAGCTTAGAAACATTGATACAAAAGCTAATCCTTCCAGAACTGTCCGCTTCCAAATCGGTTAAGTGATTCTCAAGCCTTACGCTACGATATAGTGGTGTGTTGCAAAGGATATATGGATACATATATATATTATATAAAATCCGTTCTGTCTGTGTGTCTTCGAGGATCTCGGGCATCCTCCATCCAATTGCACTCAAATTTGATATGTAGATACCGACGGTATCAGGGCGTGTATAAGTCTTGAAAAAATTACAAAATCGATTCCAGGTGAGAATGCGATCGATAAAGCCGTGGGAACGTACATTTGTACGCGCAAGTAGATCAGCTGTTGCGATCGATACTACGCGTACGCGAGAAAAATGCACATATATATATATATATAATATATATATATATATACACACACATACATACATACATACATGTGTGTGTGTAGGTACAAAGCTAAATTTTAAAGCATATAACTGAAAGCTTTCAAAAATCCATATAAACGTTTGTGAAGGCACGTGGCCAAGTGGTTGTGCGCAAGATCGATGTTTCAATTCCTGGAACGGGCGTTGTGTTGTGTTCTGGAGCAAAAACACTTCGTTTCCCGTTGCTCCAGCCCACCCAGCGGTAAATGAGTGATCCTGCAACGATTTCGGTCACATATACGCAATAGAAACCGGCTGACTGGCTTCATGAGTCTGGTGACTCGAGACAGTAATGTCCATGTTCATACTAATCATTGAGCATTTATCTTATTCAGAATTTTGTTACAGGCAAGTGTAGTCGATCATTTTAGGTACCATGCTTTCACTAATTATTTAAGGGGCCTATGTAGTCGTAAATAGATATACATACTCTCTCAGCCCCACTGCAAGTAACACAGCAGAACATCCAGGGTGTGACAGCTGGAGCAACGAGGAAGAAAGTCTTTAGTCTTACTCAAAAAGAGAAACCTTTTTCTCTTTGAACAAGACACTTTATATCAAGTTGCTCTAGTCTACTCGACTGTTAACGAATATCAGCCGAGGGCTGATTGCAGCTTCTTCTCTTCCTCTCTTCCTCTATCCCTCCCTCTCCCTTCCTCATATTCTGAATGTTTCGTTGAGTTCAGAGTAAGGGGTCCAAGAGAATGCCTTTGTCCGCTCGCGACTACACAGGCATTGAAAATGATTAGCGAAAACATGGTACATGAGGCAGCTGACTGTATTTGCCTATAACAAAGACACAACGCGCTGTGTGTTGTAGGAATTGAACCCACAACTCCTAAGCACTTGGCCACGCACCATTAATGGTTTCAAATTTTGGCAGAAGACCAACAGTTTTTGAGGGTAGAAAAAATTCGATTACATCGATCTCGGTACATACTTATTTTATCAACCCCGAAAGGATGAAAGACAAAGTCGACCACGGCGGAATTTGAACTCAACCCTTACTTGTAATAAAACAATATAAGCAATGATTTTTCTATATTCTTTAATGTTTAAAACAGTTTGTTTTTTAATCTGTCCTGGTGAACCACATAAGTAACGTTTATATATATATGGGTGATTTTAACCTCCCTCATGTGAACTGGCCCACAAATACTCCGAAGTTAGGCAAGTGCTCTACATCAGATAGGGCAGCAGCAGAACTGCTCTTTAATCTGATGGATGAGTATTTCCTGACTCAGCTAGTGCTTGAACCAACGAGACAGAATAAAACGATCTTGGATCTGGTATTGACCAATCACTCTAGCTACGTTCACAGCATTTCAGTCGAAAAAACTCTCCTCTCAGACCACGACATGGTACTCTGCAATCTTAATTCCCGACATATAAAAACCAAACCAGCCAATCCCACTCCATGGCACCCATTTGACAACATAAACTTCCACAAAGCGGACTGGGGAACAATCAGAAAGGATCTGTCTTCCATCGACTGGTCTTTTACTCTCAATTCCCCTCATATTGAGACCGCGTGGCAGCACTTTGAAACCATTGTCACCTATACATGCTCTAAACACGCTCCCAAGAAATCTACTAACACAAACAGAAACCGGCTCCCTAAAAAGAAAAAAACACTCATCAGGCGCATCAAAAGACTCAACAAAAAAATCAACCAATTAAAATATTCCCACACACAACATCCACATTCAACAACAATGAAAAGACTAGAGCTGGAAAAACTTCATCTGCAGACTAACATGAAAACCTCCATTGAAAATCAAAGAGCTGTGGAGGAACAATGGGTAATCAAAAACATCAAACAGAACCCAAAAGTGTTCTATTCTTTTGCAAATAAGCATAGAACCACTGTCTCACCCATTGGGCCATTGATTGATGATAACGGCATTCCCCAACACGATGCTAAAGAAATGGCAGAAATACTGCAGAAACAATACTGCTCTGTCTTCAGTGTTCCCACTGATACTGATGTGAGGGAAACGAACGAAGTTGACTCCCAACACAAAATCGCAGACATAACCTTCACTGCCACCGACATCGTAGCAGCAATAAATGAGGTCAAACATTACTCTGCTGTAGGCCCTGATAGATTTCCCGCTAGTCTCCTGAAGGAATGTAGATATCAACTTGCAGTCCCTCTGACCAACCTCTGGAGAAACTCGTTAGACGCAGGTTATATACCGAAACAGTTTCTATCCCAGTCGGTCATCCCGGTTTTCAAACAGGGAAACAGATCCCTCGCAGTCAACTATCGCCCAATCTCACTCACCTCCCACATCATTAAAGTGTTTGAAAGAGTGTTAAGATCAAGGATAGCTGACTTCCTGGAGACCCACAAACTCCTAAATTCAAATCAGCATGGCTTTCGCTGTGGCAGGGACTGTCTAACACAGCTCTTACACCACATTGAAGATGTACTCAAAGCCTTGGGAACAGGTTCGAACTCTGACGTCATATATCTTGACTTCAGTAAAGCGTTCGACAGGGTAGACCATAACATCCTACTCTCAAAATTGGCAAATGTTGCAATCCGTGGAAAAGTTCTACGCTGGATTCAGTATTTCCTGGCGAATAGAACACAACATGTTGTAGTTGATGGAGTCCACTCAAACCCAGCAAAAGTCACCAGCGGTGTTCCCCAGGGAACTGTTTTGGGTCCGCTACTCTTCATAATTTACGTAAACGACCTTTCCAGTGTCGTACATCACTGCAAAGTGAAAATATTCGCTGATGACACTAAGCTCCAGCAAATCGTCAATGAAGAAGCAGACCGAACTCATCTCCAGTCTGATCTATATGCTGTGAGTCAATGGGCAGACAGAAACAAAATGCAACTGAATGAGGGAAAATTTGAGCAGATGCATTTTGGAAGAAATTCCTCACTAAAACAACCATACTCTCTTCCTTCAGGGGAACCGCTCACAGCCTCTAACAATATCAGAGACCTGGTTGTAATTGTTGATGACGATCTCAGTTGGAGTGCACACATCAACAAGAAGGTCGATATAGCTCGTAGGATGAGTTCCTGGATCTTAAGAACTTTCCGGTCCAGAGAACAAGGTGTCATCATACCACTTTTTTCCTCCTTTGTACGGCCACACCTTGAATACTGCTGCCCACTGTGGTCTCCTCACACAAGACAAAACATCTCCAGAATTGAGTCACCCCAGAGGGCTCTCACTAAACAAATTGAAGGCATGGCTGCTCTCGATTATTGGGATCGCCTTAAAGCCTTGAAACTTTACTCCCTCCAGCGTCACCGTGAGCGGTACATCATTTGTACGATGTGGAAAATATACCGCCAACTTTGCCCAAATGACCTAAACATTAGCTTCAAGGTTCATCCAAGACTTGGACCACGGGCTATACGTCCCCTGCCAAATTCAAGATCACAACATACATGTACACTGCAACATAATTTCTTTTCCTCAACAGGCCCTGCCCTATTTAACATTGTCCCGAGGGAGATCAAAGAGGAAAAGGATCCCATCAACTTCAAACAGAGTCTGGATAGATTCCTTCAAAGAATACCAGATAAGCCACCCATAATTGGATACAACTCACCCAACAAGAACTCACTACTTGAACAAAACTTGACTTAAACAGGATCCGAATAATCCTATCAGGTGGTGCTATTAAGTTAGACATGGCCTGGACCAATCTCTGGTCGAAACATATCTAAGTTTATCTAAGTTTATATATATATATATATATATATATATATGTACACGACGGGCTTTTTTCAGTTTCCGTCTACCAAATCCACTCACAAGGCTTTGGTCGTTCCGTGGCTATGAGATAGACGACACTTGCCCAAGGTGCCGCGTAGTGATACTGAAACCGAAACCATGTGGTTGAGAAGCAAGCTTCTTACCACACAGCGATTCCTGCACCTACAACCAGAAAGTTCTACAAACGTCAATCTTACTTTTAAAAGAGCCTCAACAATTACTGCTCGCTTCACTTTTCTTAACTCTGCACAATATGCGTTTGGAGCTCCTTCGAATATGCCTTGTTTCATCCGACTAATTCCAGTCCCGACAGCGAAAACTCCGCTGTTGATCCATCCCGCAAACCAACCGGTCTCGACGGTGTCTTTTCCATTCCGCTCAAACAGGTGATGAATTGGCAGAGTCGTCAGAGCATCAAGCAAAATGTATGGCGATATTTGTTCTGACTCATTGCGTTGTTTTCAGATCCGCCGAAATTAACTTTGCCTTTCATCCTTTCGAGGCCAATGAAATAGTTAGATTGTTAGAACGGAGGATGGCGATGCGTTACGTTGTTCAGTTCTTTGAATTGTCAGTTATTAGGAAGAGAGCAAATTTAGTCTGTCGCTTGGTTTAATACCATTGGCTAGTCCTTGAGTTTACTTTATTGCAAGAATTCAGCCCAGTTCTTTGAGGATTTCCTCCCGTTTCTCAACTAGTCTTGGAAGCCCTGGAAAAATAATAGATCAAGGACACTACCCTTCCTTCTCCTGAATAAACAAAAAAAAAACTATGCCTCCAAATTAACTTTTATCTGAAGGCAAAAAGTAATTCTGAGGGCTTTGTTTGAAAAGAAACCCTTGAAATTATTTTCCTATTAGAACTTCCATCGGTCTAATGAAGCGCCTTAAGGCGTGACTCTCTCTCTCTCTCTCTCTAATAAGTTTCAGGTAACTGACCAACCAGTTCTTACTTCAACATCTCAAACCTGAAGAAACGGTTTCATTTCATTCATCATCTTGAGTTGCTCACCTGTAATTTCTAATAGTTTCTTCAGTGTACCTCCGGAGCTTGGTTATATCTCTCCTGTATTCTTTCTCTGTTACATTACTCGCTGCGATTTCTAATATACACCGTCGATGCAACTTCCATACAACACCCTTCTACCTTCCTTAACCAAAGGCCTAGTGCTAGACTTTTGCAGCTTCCATGAACAAAGACCTCAAAAAAATATCTTCAATGCGAATTTGGCAACCTTGTCTCCTTTAATATTCCGAAGGCACGATAATTACATAAATCAAAGAAACCGTATCACACTGCTGCCTCTATGCACACTATCCAACTAAAACTCTTAAAATCGCTACAAATTCTAAGCCTTACAATTTATATCAATCTCTTATGACAATTTTGTAAATATAGCATTGCTAAAACTGCATCATTCAGAACCGAATTCTTTCAGAAGCCAGAAAATAAATGAAGGTCGATCTGTCAATTACAATGATGAGTAATCGATTGTTCGATCGACTGAACTACCTGTTCATTGAACTAACGCATTCAGTGGTTGACCTTTCCACAGACCTATGTACTATTAATTCTCAAGCAGAATCAGAACGGCACAGTGTAATGAAACTAATACAATATATTCGACAGGCATCCACAGAGTTTCACTCACAATTCTTAAGTTAAACCCAAGGTTACAGATATGCTCCTCAAGCAGCTACGCGGTAAGATCGAACACGTAACTTCGTGATTGAGAGGCGAACTTCTTAACTATTCGACCATACTGCGTCCATAGAGCCAGAAAATACCTTAGTCCCTACTAATTATTGACCTTTTACAATGACCCATGTTAATGCTCACAAATCTGAAACTGTACTGAAGTTACAGGTACAAACAACCAAGAGACCAAACCTGAAACAAAGACATTCTTCCTCTATTTCACCGACACACTTTTTCTTCTCTCTGTCAATTCCACCTCTACTACAACCGCCTTTCCTCGTCTCAACTATCCACCTTCCATATTTTTCCATCCAATTTCACACTATATACCAGTCTCTCCACCTTCGTCACCCCGACTATCTTTCAACCCTCAGAACTCGCAATAAACAGTTTGTACAATTCACTCTTCTTAGAGTTGGGATCCACGGAAATTTTTCTTTGACAATTATTTTTTCTCTGTATGGAATACATCGAAGGAACACGTTTTAACTTTTCGCTAAAATAACCATGCGAAACCCCTTGTGATTTTACTGACTGAATTATCCGCTAAAATCATCAATTATTCTTCAGCTTACAGAGAGGAACAGAACAAGCTTAAACGCAGCAGTTTGCTTATTGAATGAATAAAAGGGGCAGCGCCGTTTGATTATTACGTCAATCAGGGCGATAATAAATCGTTCAACAAAGAATATTCAATAAATTCCATTCAAAGATGCAAGCCGCACTGAAAAGGAACGTTTAGAAAAAGTAGTCTTAAAACTAAATAGCATTTTCAAATAGAAACATTATTTCATTCATAGACGTTATTTCTTATAGAAGAAAACAGGAATCAAATATCAATATAGAGTATCTGTGATGTCATAAATCAATGACCCACAATTCGAAGAAAGCCAGTCCAGCCATGTAATAGGTTTCAATTGTGACTGAGAATTGCTAGCGGACAATTGTCCATTTACATCTCAAGTATATCAGGAAATTGGAGGAATCATGCGGCACCGAATGAATAGAATAGACCGCACGCTACTGAGATGCAACAGAGATTCTAATGCAACAAATGCAACATTTAATAATTCTCATAAACTAGCTCTGGAGATAAATCTGATTTCAAAGACAAATATCTTTATCATATTGAGATGCCGAATAATTGTTCGCACTTAATTCCAGGAGAGCTTTCTACTTCGGAAACACAAAAATAATTTTATTAATACCTTTTCTTTTTCTTCTTTACTTTTCCAGTTCAATCGACGTGATATCAATCAAAGCAGAGTGAATATGTTTAAAATCTACACTATTTATTCTCTATATACTCGATACTACATTAATTCCTGCTGTTATCTGTAAAAGTCCAGCAACAAAAGCACTGAAGTAAAGTCTACATAAAATTAATTCCATGAGTCGATTTCGATCGCCAACTCTGGCTAAATCACTATTTTATTAACGCTTAATTAGAGGAGGGAGCACAGCCCACATAAATCTTCTTAGGGCCATCGAAACTGGTGAGTAGAATTAGCAAAGTTATCTACAGAATGAAGACCTGGCTCAAGTGCTTGTAACAGAGTAGATTCGACTAAAAGTAAACAAAATCCAGATGGTTGGATTAAACAGAGCCATGAAGTAAGTCATAGATACGCCACTGTGACATACAGCCTTTCTCTCCAAGTCAGAGCAGAGTAATTTCTTTCAGAAGGAAAAACGAAACAGAAATAGACTGAAAGGCTTAGAGAAAGAATCAACACCAGTATAGAACGATGTCAAAACGTATGTGCCTGATATGCATACGTGTGTTTGTGTGTACACAAACATACTTATCTTAATATAAATATAAGAAATACCCACGGAAATTCTACAATAATTTTGAAAACTACGAGATTGTGGAAGTTTATAGAGAATCATGAAATGTACAATTTTTTTGGAAAGTATGTTTTTCGTAACATTTTATTGTTAGAATAGTGTCAATTCCGCAAAGTAGTTTTAGGAGAGAACATCTTTAAAAACTATCTGTTTTATTATACACTTGTCACCTCGTTTTTCTTGAGAGCGTTTATCAATTATTTTCATCTTTACATCATGAAGAGAATGCACTCGAGAAACAGTTACATACAATAATAAGTGACGAAATACTGATCCACAAAGAAATAATGCAGCTTCCTCAAATGTTGGTCCAGGGATTTTATTTTTACGGGAAAAACTAAACGTATTGGAATCAGATATTTCCTAAAAACAAAAGGTAAAAATTGGTGGCATCACTTGGAAAGAGTTTCATTCATGCATTAAAAAACCTTTGATTCTAATTTATTTACTTATGCGCCCTTTTCAAGCCTAGCCAGGCTCATGGACCCGGTTTCCCGGTTTCTGTGGCGTATGTGTTCCCCCCAGCTGGACGGGACGCCGGTGCATCGCAGCGTAACTCAAGAAACAGGAAGAGAGAGTGAGAGAAAGTTGGGTCAAAAGAGTACAACAGGGGTCGCCACCCCCAACCCCTGCCGGAGCCTCGTGGAGCTTTAGGTGTTTTCGTTCAAAAAACACACACAACGCCCGGTCTGGAAATCGAAACCGCGAGTCCGCTGCCCTAACCACTGGGCCATTGCGCCTCCACTTTCATTCTAATACTGAATAATAAATCAAGTCTGCTTCTCGGTGGGTATCGAGTAAGCTAGAAATAAAACACAATCTATCGATAATGATATCCTTATCGATTATCCATTTTCCTGTTTGTTATACATACATACATACATACATACATACATACATACATACATACATACATACATACATAATACATACATACATACATACATATATATATATATATATATATATATATATATATATATATATATATAATATATATATATATATATATATACAGGGTGTTCGGGGTAGATTTGACAATTTTTGTTACCTTTTTTTATTAGAGAAGAGCCGATGGTGTGAGAAAGCATAAAGATTAAAGTTCTAGTCGAGAAAAAGTTAGCTGACATGGAGGACTTGAAGCCATCTGAATATTGGAAAAGAGTTAGTTGTATCATGATGATTCGTGTCAAAATGCCAATATCATGACTGCTGCTCAAAGCTCTGTGAACACTGCAAAAGGATGTAAGACATGTTATGGACAGTTGCAACAAAGACTATGAAACCGTGTCCATCAGCAAAGGACACAGCAGGCGTTCCAACTGCGTCTGCACACTGAAATTCACTCAACACCTGATGAACAGGTCTTTAGGCTCAATTCAGACGGTTATGTGAAGCTACTGGAGACTGTGGCCAATCCAGGGTTGCTGGCTAGAGGTTCATTTGTGTAACGAGATTTGGCTCCTTAGCACACCTCTGTAGTCAGTAGTGGTCGTCGGTGAATTTTTACGATTTCAGCAACCCTAATTTCTGGCCGTCTAATTCCCCCAATCGTAATCTCATGGCTTACTATGTGCATGGCACAATTAACAAAAGAACTAACTGCCCTGCCTGCAACTCCAAGGCCGAGCGGGTGGACAAGGTCAAGGAGGTGTTTGAAGATCTTCACAGGGACACAGTGAGGAACGCACACACCAAGTTCCAAAGCTGTCTTGAGGCCGTGGTGGAAGCTGACGGCAGCTACTTTGAGTAAACCGTTACCTCTAGCCATAACCTAGTTAGTAGTTTTTGATTTTTTAAATACTTTTATTTTTGGATGGAATCTTGTGTTTTCTTTCTTCGTGCTGTCAAATTTAACCAGAGCACTCTGTACACACACACACACACACACACACAAACACACACACACATATTACATATATATATATATATATATATATATATAATATACACATATCTATATATATATATACACATATTACATACATAAACACATATTTTACATAAATATATGTACATACATATATAAATACATATGCATACATACATACATACATACATACATACATACATACATACATACATACATACATACATACATACATACATACATACATATAAATACATACATTTATTTTCCAGTCAGTTGTGTTAAGAATTATATAATATAAATAATATAAATCTATAAATCTGATGTCTACAATAGATTATGTCCAAACTTCATTCCATTATTCCATTGTTTAACAGCCAATTATCATACAACCAATACAAATGTTGTGTATATGAAAGACTTTGTATTCAATATCACTCCATGGTAAAGATGGTATTTGTTTAAACTGTTACATACATAGGCCATTGCAAAACAGCATAAGATGGGGATTTTTTTTTCCAAGCAGTTGGTTTAAAAAACAAAACAAAACAAAACAAAAACATGACTCTGTAAACATATTAACTATTACTTATAAGCTTGAATGCATTTACGTGTTAAAACACATTTTATAAATAAACACATTTATTAAATGTAATGCTTTTTATTATTACTTTATTGGTTTCAGCCCGTGGGCTGTATAACCATGTTGGCATACTACTGTTGTATATAAAACAACAATACATTCAATCATGTTCACACACACACACACACACACACAGAGTTAAGTAACTAGATGTTACATATCTATAGCTAATACACTGTCTAAAAACACACAAGTCCACAAAAACAGGCACTTGTGTATTGCTTAATGAAATGGGTATATTATCATTATTAATAAAACACGATACTATATACTTATATCAGCCATTTTGCCAATTGGTTTCATACCAAGATTTGAGAAAAATCCCAGCAATCATCAGAAAACGGTTGGATGGTACGGTAATGCATGGGGTCAGCTTTTTCTGATGATTACTAGGATTTTTTTAACTCCTGGTATGGAACTAATTGATAAATTGGTTGTCAGAATATTCAGTTGTATTATTAATAATAATATAGCAATACATATATACACACACCTTGTGAGTAAGGTATTGGAATCTTATATGTATACCATTCTGCCTAATTAATGGATCTACAAACGCAATATCCCTGCATACCTCACATCTATTTTCATTCCTCCACTTCACTCTCTATTTTGTATCTTATCTAAATTAACTATTGCATAACCATTTTCTCACATCGTTTCCGATGAAGGGATATAATAAATACCCTGGAAACAGCTGTAAGACCTTCTATTTATAAATGTTCTAAAATCATCACAGCCTTGGTTTTCTTATCTCATTCTGAAAAACAATTTTATATATATATATATACGGACACATTAAAGACACAAGCTACCATTGCATTTGCTAAATAATTAAATATATTTGATCATACTTTGATAGTTTTATTGTATTTTAATTCTAATCTCTGTCTAATTCATATATTTGATAATGGGGTGTTGAGTACAAAATATTCGAATGATTCACAAGTCTAAATCCATTTCAAAATATTTCATTGTGTTTTTGAGGTAAAAGACATCATTTCTCATCATCTGACTTCTCTAACATTTGGGGATAGGTACCAAAGCATCTGAAAATATTACTTGGCATTCTACATTTTAATTCTAATTTATTCCACACCATGCAATCAGAGCTAAGCACCAACTCACAATGACCCACATCATATCTTGTAGCCATAAAACATTAAAAAATAACCTGTTATCAATTCTGATTCTTTTCTCGATGTTTGGATTGTTATGACAACAAAAAAGACATTTTTGCTGGCACCAAAAGTCCACGCTTGCATTTATAAAATAAAAAGCTAAAAAGCATACAGAAAATAGTTTTGAAGTCACTGTTTAAAGGAATAACAGATAGTTTTTTATGGTTAATGGAACTGGTAAGTTGCTTACTCTATTCTGTAAATAAACCCCTTGCATACATTTCCGTATAACAATACGACAATAAGATTCTAGAGATCGTGGTGTTTGCAACCAAGTAAGAATGGTTTTAATGGTAGAATTTGAACCAATACTGTTTGACATAGATTGATGTCTCTGAAAATCCGAGAGCCATTCCTCATTATCTAAATTGTAACCACTTTCCAGGAGAAGTTTGCAGTTTTCTTGGTCTTTAATATGTACCAAATTAGCTAATGGTGTTCCTTGTCCAAAAATAACATGGTTATTAGAATTACAGCCACTCTTTATGAGAGTAGAAATAACTTCTGAATGTCCATAGAAAGTTGCATAATGAATAGCTGAAGCTCGCAACCTGTCCACTGCGCAAGGATTTGCTCCATTATTGAGCAAACTAGTAATAATATTCTGACAGCCAACCATTGAAGCAGTTATAATTGGTGTAACATTGTCCCGGTCAACACAATTCACATCAGCTTTGTTTTTTATCAGGTATAAGGTAACATTTTCCTGACGACCAATACATGCCCAATGAAGTGGTGTGCGGCCATAACAAGGATCCTTGTGGTTGATATAAGCACCAGCCTTCAGAAGATAATCAACGATATCCAGATTACCAGCATAACAAGCTCCTGCTAGAATCGTAGTGTTCTCTTGCTTGTCTGGGTTGTGGACGACTGAATTGACACTCATTCCACTGCTGATCAGTTGCTGTACAGTGTGTAGATCATTACTGGATATTGCCTGAGACATTTGACCATCCCGGTCAAAGTTCACAGTGAATGCCATTGGAATTACGCACCATTTACTGTGGAAAGAAGAACAAATACGTATTAAGATTAACATAACATAGCAAAACAAATTGTTTCTTATATACACAAAATAATACTAATTACAAAACTAGTTGGAATATGAGCCCTTCTAACCAAGGTCAGATTATTTTTTAACCTTTTTATTCTAAATAGAACCTCTGTCTTTTCCGTCTCTGCTAAAATATTCCAGATTCTTCTAAATTTATTGATCAAGAACCATCTCTAATTTAACACTACCACCTGGTACACTTTGGGTGGTTTTAACAGAATCCACTCAGTTACTAGAATTTGAACCAAGTCTGAGAATATTGAGATCTTCCTCACTTTCTATCAAAAAAGTCGCAGGTTCTGCTCTACCAATTTTTCACTAAACCATGAAAAGACCCTTGTCATAGCCAGCTTGTTTTCTCCTATCATAGTACTAAATACCATAGGACTGGATACCATTCAAATCCTTTATCCATAGAATTGTAATACATTTTGAAAACCTATTTGGAATACAAACTTACAATACAAACTAAATTTTTAAAGAATCAGACTCAGTTATTTCTGTTCTTCTATCTGGAAAGACCTCAGTTGGCTGCAAATGCAGTTTTTCTCATCTGGTTGCTTAATAAAAATGAAAGTTTAATGTCTCATTCCTTATTTTGTGAAAGCAGCAATCCAGCTGGTTGATTTGGGGCTTATCACTGCAATAAGAAGCATCTTTATAATTCTAATTTTGCACCATTTACCAGGGAACCTAAATTCTTTTCTACCAGGAGCTAATATTTATGATTTTGTGTGCAGGTAAGAATATCTGAATTCTTTTTTATATAGAGTTTATAAATTCAATTCTTCATCACAGAAATAGTGTGATGTCATAAAAAAAAAAACATTGTACATATTGTCATAAAACAGACATATCTAATAAAAATACAGCAGCAGTGGGGGGGGGGGCGCATGTGCATGCAAACACACATGCATGTGCATGGGTGTATTGAAACTTCATAGTTGAACAACTGTGTTTTATATTCATTATTTCCATGACAATAATATAGGGTAGGATGGTTTTAGAAAGATTTAGATAAGGCAGCAAGATGGCAGAAACATTAGCACACCCGGTGAAATGCCTAGCAGTATTTCGTCTGCCGTTACATTCTGAGTTTAAATTCCGCTGAGGTCGACTTTGCCTTTCATTCTTTTGGGGTCGATAAATTAAGTACCAGTTATGCACTGGGGTCGATGTAATTGACTTAATCCCTTTGTCTGTCCTTGTTTGTCCCCTCTGTGTTTAGCTCCTTGTGGGTAGTAAAGAAATAGGTATTTCGTCTGTCTTTACGTTTTGAGTTCAAGTTCCGCTGAGGTTGACTTTGCCTTTCACCCTTTCGGGGTCGATTAAATAAGTACCAGTTATGCACTGGGGTCGATATAATCAACTTAATCCCATTGTCTGTCCTTGTTTGTCCCCTCTATGTTTAGCCCCATGTGGGCAATAAAGAAATAAGAAAGATTTGGATATTTACAAAATTGGGAACCACTGTTTTACATCTAGATCCTTTTTCCAGTTAATAGATCAGACAATTGAGCCAGTTTCTTAACTTGCCATAATCAAATCAACCCCAGAACTTGCTTTTTTTAAAAGTCTGGTACTTATTCAATCCACCCTTTTTGCTCAACTTGCTAATTTTGTGGCGATGGACACAAAAACAAAACAAAGCTGTCAATTAGTGGTGGGAGGACTAACACAAAGACATACAGACACACACCACAAACACACACATGATGGGCTTCTTTCAGTTTCCATCTACCAAATCCACTGACAAAGCTTTAGTTGACCAAGGGCTGTAATAGAAGGCACTTGCGCAAGACGATGCAGCAAAACTAAGCCCAAGGCCACATTGTTGGGAAGCAAACTTCTTAGCTCCAAAGCTATGCCTTCACCTATTTACACACACACACACACACACACACACATACACACACACACACACACATATGCATACACACACATGCACATACACACATATTCACCAATGCTAGCGTTGGTTGTAAAGGTCGACAACTCTCAGAGGTCAACTGTTACTTCGTCTGTAAAACTCATAAGAGCTGACCTCAGTCTCCCTAGTATGTCTTCCCCAGTTTTCCCCTTCTGTTACTATATTTTAGTATCAACAAATGCTACATTTTTCACCTTACACTCATTATCTATTCAAATCACGTAAACATCCCACTATGCTGACTAGTGTGTGTATATTGTCTAATGCAGCTTTAGTTGAATTATGCTCACTCTGTTTTCTAAGTTAATGACAGATATCTTACAGATCATGCATGCTTGCATGAATTAGTTTCCATCTTCCACAGATTTGCATTCAATGTCCATGTTCTGTCACATTCTTGTAGCATCACACTTTTATATATGTTTTTGATAGATTTTCATTTGTTTTGTTGTTGGTTTTAGTTTTTTCCTGTACAGGAGGCAAAGTCTTTCATCACCAACAGATGCAGCAGCTTCACTGATTTCACCTATCTCCCAATCCAAACAATTCTTTTTTTAATTGCAACCATCTCCAGTAGTAATTGCACATCAACAATTCCATAAGGAGTGGCTGTGTGGTAAGTAGCTTGCTTACCAACCACATGGTTCTGGGTTCAGTCCCACTGCATGACACCTTGGGTAAGTGTCTTCTACTATAGCCTTGGGCCAACCAAAGCCTTGTGAGTCGATTTGGTAGATGGAAACTGATTATGTAACCACGTGGACTGTTGACAATTTTTTTCGTCCATCTTCCTTTTCTCTTGGACTTTCCTCTGTCTCCTGTTTCTGAAGAAGAGCTTTGCTTGAAACATATAATACCCCTTTCTTTCCTTCTCAGAGTGTCTTATTAATACTTTTCATGTACCGCATGCTTACTTTGTTGTTTTTTTCTTGTCTTTTTTTTACTCTTAAATCCTTAAAAATGTTTTAGCCCGAAGGCCGCGGCCATGCTGGGGCACCACCGCTGATATTATATATATATATATATATATATATATATATATACAACAGGCTTCTTTTAGTTTCTGTCTACCAAATCTACTCACAAGGATTTGATCAGTCTGAGGCTATAGTAGAAAGCACTTGCCCAATGAACCATGCAGTGAGACTGAACCTGGAACCATGTGGTTGGAAAGCAAGCTTCTTACCATACATCCACACCTGTGCCTACCATTATGAAAGAAGATGTGCTATCACTATATAAGATTTCTCAAGAATGGTTATTTCTTTATTAAGAATAATGAATATTACTTACATTGGATATATATTTATGCTTATAGAGTGAAATATATTAATACATAGGTAGCAGACTTTATCTTTGAGCATTTAAACCAACCATATTCAGCCCAAATATTCTATCTCTTTTATGTTCAAACCAGCCAGATCTGATCTCTCATACCTAACTGACAATTTCATTCTAAAAATAAACAATCAGAGAACATGATGGAGTAAGTTCAGAGAACTTTTACTTCTGTTGGCAACCAAAGACCTCTCTCTGCAAGTGAAGGGAAGATTGTATGATGTATGTGTATCAACTGCAATGCTACATGGTAGTGAGACATGGGTCCTGAATGCAGAGGACATGCAATGGTTGGAAAGGAACAAAGCAGGTATGCTCCACTGGATGTGTCATGTTAGTGTGCATGGGTGACAGAGCACTGGTGTATCGAGAGAGAAGCTGAGCATAAGAGGAATTATATGCTGTGTCCAAAGGAGGAGATTATGTTGGTTTGGTCATGTGATGTAGATAGATGAAGACAATTACTTAAAGAAGAACCAATATACATACATTAATAGGTGCAGGCATGACTATGTGGTAAGAAAGTTGCTTCCCAAGCATGTAGTCTTGGGTTCAGTTCCACTGAACAGCACACTGGGTACTATGGACTCAGGGTGACCAAAACCTAGTGCGTATACTTGACAGACAGAAACTGAAAGAAGCCCAACAAATGTATACATGTGTATGTGTGTGTCCTTGCATTTCCCCTCACCACTGCTTGAAAACCAATGTTGGTTTGTTAATATTACCATAACTTAGTAGTTCAACAAAAAGAGATTAACAGAATAAGTACCATACTTATACAGAATAAGTACCAGGCAGTGAGCTGGCAGAAACATTAGCACGGTGGATGAAATGGTTAGCGGTATTTCGTCTACCGCTACGTTCTGAGTTCAAATTCTGCCAAGGTCGACTTTGCCTTTCATCCTTTCGGGGTCAATTAAATAAGTACCAGTTACGCACTGGGGTCGATATAATCGACTTAATCCCTTTGTCTGTCCTTGTTTGTCCCCCTCTGTGTGTAGCCCATTGTGGGCAGTAAAGAAATAAGAATAAGTACCAGACTTTTAAAAAAAATAAGTACAGAGATTGATTTGTTTGAACCAGACTCTTCGAGGTGATGCTCTAGCATGGCCACAGTCCAAAGAATGAAACAAGTAAAAGATAAAAGATGAAACATTGAACTTACATATGCACAAATTTAAAGAATTAGAAATAGAACTATCAAGGAATTGAAATCCCCATGAAATATACCAAAAGACATGATACAAGAATTATGCCGCCAATGCAACATACAAACATCACAACACATACTTTGTTTGATCAAGCCTGGAGTTATGAAAGGCAAAGTTGACCTCGGCAGGATTTGAACTCATAACATATAAGATATATGACTAAACACTGTTGCAGGCATAAAAATGGTCGGGAATATCAAAGACAAGAATAAAATACCAACTGAACAAATGAATATTTTAAGCCAAATGAAAGCTTTGAATTAGACCAAAAGAAAATTGTCAAGATATATGCGTGCGCGTGCACATGTGTGTGTGTGTGTTTGTGTGTTTGTGTGTGGGTGTGTGTGTGTGTGTGTGTGTACACATACACACACATTGGAGCAAACGCTGGCAGACATTGCCATTTCCCAACAGTGGCAGAGAAAATGAAATGAATAAAACAACAGTAACAATACTATCAACCACAATGAGGATAAAGCTACTACCACCACCATTAATAACAACAACAACAACAACAACAACAACTATTATTATTATTATCATTATTATTATTATTATTATTATTTTTATTATTACCATACAAACCTTTTACAATCAGACACATGTAGTATTTACTGTGGTTGCAGTCAGATTGAAATGAAGGGAAAAGGTGACACATTTGCAATACAATGTCCAGCAAAATGAAATTACTATTAGCATTATAACATATATTATTATCATTATTATTATTATTATTATTATTATTATCATTATTTTTATTATCATCATTATTATTATTATTATTATCATTATTATCATTATTATTATTATTATCATTATTATTATTATTATTATCATTATTTTTATTATTATTATCATTATTATTATTATTATTATTATTATTATCATTATTATTATTATTATTATCATTATTTTTATTATCATTATTTTATTATTATTATTATTATTATTATTATCATTATTTTTATTATCATTATTATCATTATTTTTATTATCATCATTATTATTATTATTATTATTATTATTATTATCATCATCATTATTATCATTATTTTTTATTATCATCATCATTATTATTATTATTATTATTATTAGTATTTCTGTAATTTTGTCTGTAAGTGTTTGCATTGTTTGTTTTCTATTTTGTTTGTTACTTGTTTCTTGTTTTTTTTTGTTATTTGTTTGCATGTCCATGTAACTAGGAAGAACAGAATTACTACAATAATAAGAAAAAAAACCTTCATCATCGTTCACATCACCATGGCCATGACCACTACCACCACTACCAACACCACTACCATCATCATCATCGCCATCATTACCATCCCCACAAAAACTAACAGTACCAGCCCCATCATTTTTAATAGTAGTAGTAGCAGCAGTAGTAGTAGTTGTAGTAGTCACAGCAGCAGCAACAGCAGCACCCTCAGCAACAGTAGTGGTGGTAGTAGTAGTAGTGGTGGGTGGTGATGGTGGTGGTGGTAGAAGTAATAGTGGTCATGGTGGTGGTAGTAGTTGTAGTAGTAGTAGTGGTGGTGGTGGTTGTAGCGGTGGTGGTGCTGCTGGTGGTGGTGGTGGTAGTAGTAGTAGTAGTAGTAGTAGTAGTAGTAGCCTCAGCAGCAGTAGCCTCAGAGTCATTATCATCATCACCATCAGCATCATGTCCAGACATCATAGTAATTCATCAACATTGTCATTCTCACCGTCATTGCCAACGTCGTCATCATCGCCATCATTGTCGTCGTCATCATCGTCATTGTCGTCGTCGTAATGATCGTCATGAATTGACAGCCAATGGACACAAAATGGAGGGAATAATATAAAAAAAAGTCACAAAGTAAAAAAAAATAAACAAAAACTAAACTAACCATAAAAAAAGCCAACACTGTAAAACACACACATACAGTATGTATGTATGTATGTATGTATGTATGTAAGTATGTAAGTATGTGAGTATGTATATAAAGGTATGGCTAAGCTAGCAGCTGTAATATGGAAAATGGCCAAACATATGTTGTATGTTTGATTGAGACCATGTATAATCAGTTTGCTGTTTGCTGTTCTGTTTCTTGTTATTATGTGGAAATATTCTCAGCCAGGCATTTGGCTGTTTATTCTGCCTCACCTTTTCTGATGTCAATCTTCTGATACGAAATTAATACTGCTCGAAGAATATATATAATGAAATTATTATGAACGTACGTCAGACTCACTCTCTGTGTGTATGTGTGTGTTGTGTGTGTGTGTGTGTGTGTGTGTGTGTACATATTTACATTTGTAAATTGTATTATTATACATTTGTACAAATAGATGTAAGCATACACACACACACACACACACTCATAGATGTATACATACATGAGAGTATATCTGTTGCACTATATATGTATATGTATTTACAAACATACATACATACATAAGGGTATTTAAGCAAAATATACACTCTCTCTATATATAGATATATATATATATATGTTGGATGTACACAATTCATTATATACAAGTATGCATACACACACACACACACACACATACACACACACCACACACACACATACATATACATATAATGTATTGCGCATATCACACATTTACAGATAAAAATACATTACACATGTTTTATATTTATATATATATATATATATATATTTATATATATATACATTCGTGCATGTTATTTATCATACATATGCAGAAAGTGTCCCTCAATCTACATCTGTATCAATAGATGAATAAGTGTGCAGGTGTGTATATATGTGTGCATGTGTATATACAAGTGTGTGCACATGTGTGTATTTTGATATAGACATAGATATGTAAATATACCTGTGTATGTATGCATATTCTATGTGTATGTGTATACACACACACACATACATATATATATATATATATATATATTGATAGAAATGTTATGTGTGTGGCTTTGTGTGTCTTTGTCTTGACATCACATGAAAGTTGGAAATGTGCATTAAACATCATAGAAGCATTGTTGTTCGTTTCTAACCATCCATGGAAACATGTCCAGCCATAGGAAAATATTACACTGCTTGCAAACAAATGAGAGTTGGCAACAGGAAGGCCATCCAGGTGTAGAAAATCTGCCTCAATGAACTCCAGCTGAACCAAGCAAGCATGGAGAAGTGAACCATAAAATGATGATGATGATGATGATGGTGGTGGTGGTGGTGGTGGTGGTGGTGGTGGTGGTGGTGGTGGTGGTGATGATGATGATGATGATGATGGTGATGATGGTGATGATGATGATGATGATGATGGATGATGATGATGATGATGATGATGATGATGATGATGATGATGAACTCACCTGTCAAGACCAACGTATGAGCGTCCAGTTGTTTAATTAACTGACCAACCTATTCATTAAATTGCTTTATAATTAAATATTCCACACACGCACACAAGCCTTTGCCATAATCCTCAAACAGAATCAGTGTGGCACAGTGTGTCACATAACCCAACATGTCACACAGTCGCATCAAATCTATGATTATTTAGGTCACCTACTTTCATATCACCGCCACCTTCATGATTAATTAGGTCACCTGTTTTCACTACAATCACCATCACCATCACCATCATCATCATCATCGTCATCATCATTTTGACATTCATACTTCTATGCTTGCAGGCTTGGATGGAGTTCAGTTAAGCTGGATTTTGCTGCAGCAGAATACTCTTCCTGTTACCAACACCTACCTACAAGTTTCCAGGTAAGGTAATATTTCTCCCATTACTACATGTGTTTACATGGAACACTGGGAATGAAGGGTGCTGCTCACACGACAGAGACAGTCTTTTACAAGTATCATGCTATTTCAAGACAAGGAAACAATAAAACACACAGACATTTACATATATATATATATATACACACAATGGGCTTCTTTCAGTTTCTATCTGCCAAATCCACTCGCAAGGCTTTGGTTGATCTGGGGCTGTAGAAGAAGACACTTGCCCAAGGTACCATGCAGTGAGACTGAACCCAGAACCCATTAGGAAGCAAACTTCTTAACACACATCCACGCCTCCACCACCCATAATTAACTAAATTACCTACATTACCACCACCCCATCACTAATTAGATCATCCACTTAATAACAACTTCATAATTAATTAGGTCACTTATTTTGAAAATAACCACCCCAGTACTTATTAGCTTGCCTACTTTCACTACATGTACTCCATGACTAATTGGGTCACACACACCCCACCACCCTCTAATTAGGTCACATAGAAAGCAGCAATAACCTGCTCTGTCCAATGAGCAATCATTTTCTACTCTAGGCACAAGGCCTGAAATTTTGGGGGAGGGGACCAGTCAATTAGATCGACCCCAGTATGCAACTGGTACATAATTTATTGACCTCGAAAGAACGAAAGGCAAAGTCGACCTCAGTGAAATTTTAACTCAGAATGTAAAGACAGATGAAATACCACTAAGCATTTCGCCAGGCATGCTAACGTTTCTGCCAACACTTAAGTATTATACATCTGATTCCTCTGTTACCCATTTTTTCTCTTAACCCTTTTGTGCTTTTATTCAGACACACAAGCATAACCCATCCAGGGGAACATGTCTGCTTCATTTCTTTCTAGCTTTCACTGATCTTCTACATTCAAAGCCCATTTTTCACTATCACACAACATTCCATTTCATACATTAACATCATACATATTATCCTTTCCTCTTTGTGAGAAACCTTTAGTTTACAGCAGAAACAACAACTCCTTCAACATTTTCTACATTTTCCACTTTCCCTCTCAACACTATCATTGGAAACAACTACCCCCACCCACAGCTGATTCAATCACCTTGGTAATAAGAGCCATCAATTCTCCTTGTAGGGACTCTCAAGGCATTAGGCATCTGAACAGATATCCTTACTGTTGACTTTATATCATCCACTTATGAGAAGAAAGGGTCTGCTTCTCTATCGGCCGGACCCTGATCCACACACAGTTCCTGTGCATCCATGAAGAGTTGTAGGATCACAGGCAGGCTGACATACATTACAGATATATATATAATATATATATATATATACACACAATGGGCTTCTTTCAGTTTCTATCTGCCAAATCCACTCGCAAGGCTTTGGTTGATCTGGGGCTGTAGAAGAAGACACTTGCCCAAGGTACCATGCAGTGAGACTGAACCCAGAACCCATTAGGAAGCAAACTTCTTAACACACATCCACGCCTCCACCACCCATAATTAACTAAATTACCTACATTACCACCACCCCATCACTAATTAGATCATCCACTTAATAACAACTTCATAATTAATTAGGTCACTTATTTTGAAAATAACCACCCCAGTACTTATTAGCTTGCCTACTTTCACTACATGTACTCCATGACTAATTGGGTCACACACACCCCACCACCCTCTAATTAGGTCACATAGAAAGCAGCAATAACCTGCTCTGTCCAATGAGCAATCATTTTCTACTCTAGGCACAAGGCCTGAAATT
>NC_043008.1:35647963-35662963 GCF_006345805.1 Octopus sinensis
CTACCTCAACCCTGGATTCTTTCAACTGTTTGAGAGTTTCAAATAACAATGTTACAAATAAAGTGCAAAACTAGGGATGCAGCATGCTACATGAAGAGCAAAGAGTGAAACAGAGGGACATTGACACAGTGTATATAGAAGAAATGGCCCTTAAGGGGCCATATGTGAATGACTCAAAGTGAATTGGGATGTGTATAACTGAAATAGGCCAACATCTATAGTCAACCAACATGCAATAGATAAACATGAGAACTGAGGAAATGTCAAAATTATAATCCTTTCAGCATATTCATGTGATCTGATACTCAAAGAGTCCACTGAAAGAATGCACATACCAGAAAGAGAAGACAAACTCACCTATATACTCAACGGAAGTGGGAAAAATAACAGATCCACCACCACCATCACCACCACAGCCCAGACAGGTTAACTAAGCAACAACTAACAACAAAAGTGTGTGTATGTACATATATATATATATACACACACACACATACACAGAGTTTTAGTTGTGTGCGAATGTGTGTGGGGGGATATATGCATGTGTGTGTGTATCTATATATAAATCCTTTTATTCTTTTATTTGTTTCAGTCATTTGACTGTGGCCATACTGGAGCACCACTTTTAGCACTTATTCTATCGGTTTCTTTTGCCAAACCACTAAGTTACAGGACGTAAACACACCAGCATCGATTGTCAAGCGATGGTGAGAGGACAAACACAGACATACAAATACATACATATATACATACATACATATATACATACATACATATATATATAGATATAGATATATATATACGACAGGCTTCTTTCAGTTTCCGTCTACCAAATCCACTCACAAGGATTTGGTGGACCTGAGGCTATAGTACAAGACACTTGCCCAAGGTGCCACACAGTGGGATTGAACCTGGAACCATGTGGTTCATAAACAAGCTAGTTACCACATCACACAGCCACTCCTGTGCCTATATATATATATATATAAATATAAATATACGATGATGATGATGATGATATATATATACATACATATATATATATATATGTGTATATATATATATATTTATATATATATATATATACATACATATATATACATACACACACACACCCATACAGCACTCATTTATTTTAATCAAAAATATTAAAAGTTACAATAAAAGTAATATCATAGCTATGATAAATGTATTATTATGATTAATGACAGAAAATATCAAAAATGAGGCTAACTAATTTAAGGTGCTAATAATTTTAATGAATTAAATATTATAACATTGAGGTGACACCTACTGTATACCTACATTTTCACACCCCCACCCTTTATATATATATACATATATATATATAAGTAAGGTTTATCACCACTTAGACATGGCTGTTCTGTAGGAACCCATGTTACTGCAATTTTTAACCCCAGGAAGATACCTCCTTCTGCTAGTTAGTCAATACAATTTGTACCATATATATTGCAAGCAAAGGAGTGAAGCCCTACCATCTTCTAGCCATAAGATCAGACCCTGGTAGGATGAAAAGACTAAGTTGCCCTTGATAGGATTTGAACATGGAGTACAGAGAACGGGAACAAATACTGAAAGGTATTGTATTCAACACTCTAATGATTGCCTCCACATACACACACATATATTATATATATATATATACACACACAACCATACATACATGCACATGTACACACACACACACACATACACATATATATTTTATATATATATACACACACACAACCATACATAGATGCACATGTACACACACACACACGCACACATATATTGACAAATATATCCAAATTATATATATGTGTGTATATATATACATATATGTATGTATGTATGTATGTATGTATGTATGTATCTATGTATGTATGCATGTTTGTATGTATGTATGTATGTATGCATGTTTGTATGTATGTATGTATGTATGTATGTATACACACACACTCTCTCTCTCTCTCTTTCTCTCATTTCCCCCTCTCCCCTCTCTGCTAGTCTAGGTGTGTTCCTCTCACTGGGGATGTCATCAAGTGAAAATTCATTTAGGCAGGTGATCCGTCATATCAACAATGGTGATGCCCACACATGGTGAGTTATTATCATTCTCTCCTCAAAGAAAACCCACATGGGAACCACAAGGAAACTTCAAGGAAGTGAATAATCATTATCTCTGCCACTTCATCATTATTAAGGGCTTCTCCTGACTGCCATAGATTGTATAATTATATATATACATATATATACATATATATATATATATATTTATATATATATATATATATATATATATATATATTTATATTCTCCCTATGTGGAGATGAAATGCAAATACAACTCATCACCCCCCGACCGTTCACATTCTCTTGCCTCCATCCATAGTCCTGACAACACTTACTCATCATTACTCAGACTATTACAGCAATGATGAAACTTCTTTGCTCAGCTTCCAAGCTAACCACCCCACCCTGTGCCATGGAATCTACCACTGTCAATCCTTTCCCCACTTCTACCATAGAGATAGCCTCGCCCCAATTACCTCACAAAAAAATATGGAGTAAACTGCAACATTTACAAGTAATTAAATATATTACCGTGTCGTCATAGAGGGCTGATGTGATGTTTGCAAGTCACTGAGAAACAGGGAAGAAGGCAACCTGCCTAAGACAGCAGGAACTCTGAATAAAATTCTTCACAGGAGAGATGTTGCCTCAGAAAGCTACAGTGAAGAAAACCTGGCAAAGAGGGAAGCACACAGAAAAAAAAATTGATTCAGTGTTGAGGAGATACATCAGCCCCTACCAGACAATATTTTTAATGAAGGTGGGATGATCAAATGCACTTGTACTATGCTATAAAGTGGTTTGTGAAAGGAAGGACATAACAACTGTATAAAAACAAAGTGATGCTTAAAACATAACAGTAAAATCAATAATTGTGAATGCATGGTTAACACTTACCATGTTAATTCTATACATAGTAGTTGGGTGGCCAGGCTGGAGCAGCTGGTCGTATCATCATCATCATTTTAATGTCTGCTTTTCAATGCTTACATGGGTCAGACAAAATTCCGTGAGGCAAATTTTCTACAGCTGGATGTCCTTCCTGTAGCTAGTCAATTCTTTCCAAGAAAGGTAACATTTCCCCATGGTCAAAAATTTCTTTCACATAAGATTGGAAACAAATGACACTACTTATTAGATATTGACATTTGTTTGCAATTATCATGTGATGCTGAAGAAAGGAGGCACACATACACACACACACGTGTGTGTATGTGTGTGTGTGTAACAGGCTTGTTTTTAGTTTTTGTCAACCAAATCCACTCACAAGGCTTTGGTCAGCCTAGGGTTATAATTATTATTTATTTATGCCCCTTTTTCAAGCCTAGCCAGGCTCATGGTTCCAGTTTCCCGGTTTCTGAGGCGTATGTGTTCCCATCAGCTGGATGGGATGCCAGTCCATCGCAGCGTTACTCAAGAAACAGGAAAAGAGTGAGAGAGAAAGTTGGGGCGAAAGAATACAACAGGGGTCGCCACCATCCCCTGCCGGAGCCTCGTGGAGCTTTTAGGTGTTTTCGCTCAATAAACACACACAATGCCTGGTCTGCGTATCAAAACCGTGATCCTCCAACCGCGTGTCCACTGCCCAAACCACTGGGCCATTGCACCACCACAGGGTTATAATAGAAGACATATAAATATGAATGAGTCAGTTATTGGTGGTGAGGAGTGTAAATGTAATGAATATCCTTCCCTGACATGGACAGAAAAATAGAAGTGCGGAAATGCTGCCCTGCAAGGTTGGTGAATGAGAGGGATGTGTAAGAGAAAGAAGGTCAACACCAACTTGACCCAACAAAAAAGATGACCAGTCATTTAAAGTGAGAGCTGTATGACATAACTAAAGTAAATGATGTATGAATAAGAGATACAAAAGGACCACAAACTGGAAAGGCTTTGAATGTAGAAGGTGGAAAAAAATTTGTTAGAAAGAAGCACAACCATAAAATATATTCCTTCACAATCAAAATTTAAAATTCAATGACTGGCGTCCATGCTAGCGGGGTGCAAAGAGCACCATACAAGTGTGAGCGTTGACAGAGCAGCTAAACGGCCTCTGTGCCAGTGGCACATAAAAGGCACCATTTGAGTATGATTGTTACCAGCATCGCCTTACTGGCACTTGAGCCCCATGCTAGTAGGGTGTTAAGAGCACCATCCAAGTGTGATCATTGCCAAAGTGGCTATCTGGCCTCCATGCCAGTGGCACATAAAAGACACCATTCGAGCGTGACCGTTACCAGCATCACCTTACTGGTACCTGTGCCAGTGGCATGTAAAAGCAACCACTACACTCTCAGAGTAGTTGGCGTTAGGAAGGGCATCCAGCTGTAAAAACTCTGCCAGATCAAGATTGAAGCCTGGTGCAGCCATCTGGTTCATCAGCCCTCAGTCAAATCGTCCAACCCATGCTAGCATGGAAAGCGGACATTAAACGATGATGATGATGATGATGATTTGGATGCCCTTCTCCACCCAAATTAAGATTGACCTAACTAGTAGTAGAGAAGGGGATTTTGAAAACGTAGCAACCAGTGTAATAAGGGAGAGGGATCAGTCCAGGGAGTTATTTACCTCTGTTGGCAACAGAAGCATTTTTTCTGTGAATGAAAGACAAACTGCACGACACTTTATGCAGAGTGTACCATTGGTAGATTGGCACCGGATGCAAAAACAAAAAAAAACAACAACAAAAGAAAAGTAGGAAAGCTGAAAAGAAATGAGATGAGAATGCTTCACTGGATGTGTAATATTAGTGTGCATGAATAGAAAAGCAAATATGAGCTGAGTGTAAAAAAATTGGTTGTTTGAAGGATTAGATGTAATATCAAGATAGGGGACTCCAAAGACACAAACAAGATGCTTACAGAAGACAACAATTGGTAAATAAGTATCAGCCATTACAACTGTGAAGAACTTCTCCCTCTCTCTATCTCTCTCTCTCACACACACACATACACACATTACATACATGCATGCATATGTGTATACGTGCATACATATTTATAATCTTTATACAGTACTTAGGATATACAAATGTACAACATGCTAAATAAGTTTCATGGAGCCAATATATTTACAAAAAGAGAATTCCCTGTGAGCCCAAATTCCTACAAATAGTGACAAATTTAAATTTCCATAAGTATTTCAACTCTCTTCCTTCTTAAACTCATCTGTAAAGTGGTTGGCATCCAGCCATAAAAGTCATGCCAAAACAGACAGTGGTGCATGGTGCAGTCCTCTGGCATTAGACACCTGTCAACCCATCCAACCCATGCCAGCATGGAAAATGAATGTTAAATGATGATGATGATGACGGCTGGGGATATTAAAAAAATTAGGTCCTCTAATAATATTTTATCTTCTCTTATGATACGAACCAATATAAAGTAAATAACAGTAAATATAGGCAGTTTTTCATTTCATATGAAATGTAAGAAACCAATGCTAAAACTTATTACAAAATTAACAAAGTAGCTAATCAATTGCTAATAACATCAAAATGGATCTGAGAATAGACTGTCTAGCTAAGTGGAAAGCATTCATTAGTTTAAAAGTCCACAAGGTAGACTTTGCTAATAACTGTAGCTGTAAATTCACCAGAAACAGAAATAGATTTGATAAATAAAAAGATCTTAAGAAATAGAAATAATAGCATTAGGAACAAAACTAGGCTCCAATTAGACCTATTAAAAGAAAGTTCTCTAGTTCCAACATAGGTTTGTATGAACAGACACTCGCAATCTAGGAAGAGACCCCAAAAAATCATCTGGTTCACACAGCCTTTTTCCTTAACCTTTTTGTTACAGTATTTCTCATGAAATATACCTTGCTCTTTTCAGTTAATTTCATAAAATAACTTAATGTCTGGAATATAAACTAACATAAAATTTTAATAGGAAATTTTAATTTCAGTCACTTTAAACAGGAACAAAAAAACCATAGAACCAAGGGCGGTTTCAGGTAGATTGCTATCAAAAAGGGTTAGATTATTAAGAAGAACAATCTGTAATACCACGTTTGACTGCTGGTGGTATTTCTTATTTTTTATTGCCCACAAGGGGCTAAACATAAAGGGGACAAGCAAGGACAGACAAAGGGATTAAATCCATTAGATCGACCCCAGTGTGTAACTGGTACTTAATTTATTGACCCCAAAAGGATGAAAGGCAAAGTTGACCTCGGTAGAATTTGAACTCAGAACGTAACAGCAGATGAAATACCGCTAAGCATTTTGCCCAGCATGCTAACGTTTCTGCCAGCTTGCCAAAATGCTGGTGGTATTTCTTTCGGGTTACAAGAACTGTAACTGATTTTCATAGAGCATTTGTTGAAAATCTATGATTTAGGAGAAAATACTTATCTTAAAGGGCTAGGAATTTCCTAACATGCTACAAATGCCTGATGACTTATAGCAGAGACTTCCAATCAAATTGGACAGATTGGCAACAGCCAGATACACCATGTCCCTTCATCTTCACCCATGGGATATCCTTGATCATCATCAACAACGATGGATAAACTAATGTATGTATGTATGTATAAGGCCTGATCAATAAGTATCTGAATAGTTGCCATAGTAACAAAGCTAAAGCACGCAGAGTAAAGCTGCTTGGCACAGATTGACCTTGAACTCTGCTGTGCATGCACACTAAGTTTCAATGTACTAGCTCACTTCTGCTGTTTACAGCTGTGCTTGGAAGGAACGTGTGTAGCATGTCATCATCAAATTGACCCTGATAGAGGAAGTTGTCGTGGTGATACCTACTCAGAGACCTATGCAAAGTTGCAGAAAGTGTATGGAGAGGAGCATATGAGCCACAAACAGGTGTACGAATGGTTCAGACATTTCTGAGATGGTAAAAAAATGTCAATACTGATGAACATTCTGGGAGACCTGCAACCAGAAGAACTGAGAAAAACATTGCAGATGTGCATGCAGCTGTGAGGGAAATCGTCGAATCACCATCCGTGAGTTATCAGAGGATGTACAGATTAGTTACGGTTCAGTTCCGTCCATTGTCACTGAAGATTTTGGTATGAGACCTGTTCTGCCAAGTTTGTGCCAAAACTGCTTTCAGCTGACCAAAAATCACTTGGACTTCAGTTGCACAAGATCTTGATTGTGTTGAGAATGATGAAAACTTTTTGAAAACTTTGTGTAGGCCTTTGAGCAGGTATTGCCAAGCTTTTCACAAAATTTGATGCAGTTTCCCTGCTCAGCTTTCTCTGTCATGGTCAATGCAATGATCACATACTACACACGTTCCTTCCAAGCACTGCTATAAACAGCAAAAGTGAGCATGCACAGCAGAGTTCGAGGTCAATCTGTGCCAAGTGGCTTCACTCTCTGTGCTTTAGCTTCGTTACTATAGCAACAGTCTGGATACTATTAATCAGACCACATATGTATGTATGTATGTATGTATGTGTGTATAGGCATGGCTGTTTAGTTAAGTTCCTTTCCCAACCATATGGTTTGGGGTTTAGAAAACCATTGTGTGTGTGTGTATGTGTGTGTGTGTGTGGTGTGTGTGTGTCTATGTGTGAGCATGTGTATGTGTTTACAACTGTCACTTATACAAAATATCACAACAGTTTGTGCAGTGTTCTGTTAGCATTTCTCCTGTCAATAAGCCATAAAACTGCAGCATACCTTTAAAACCCATCAGGAAAAAGGATCCCTAACTAAAAGAAGCAGGCTAGGATTCTTGTCAGGATGGACATCCGGCTGTAAAATAATGCCTCAATAACATATTTTTTTAACCCATACTAGCATGGAAAAATGAACATAGAATGAATGAATACATAAATATTTTATATTTGTGTGTGCATATATATATAGTTTGAAGTGGTGTACAAATTTTATTTATTAAGAAAAAGGAAACAGTCAGGATTTTTGCTTCTGTCCCTTTTAGGGAATCATCATTCATGATGAACCCCTAAAGGGACAAAAGCACTAAATAAATATTTTTTATCCAAATCCTATTTTCTTTTCCTTTATATATATATATAGTCTATTTGAGTTTATCTTATCCTCATTAGGTATTAATAAATCCAAAATTTTACTGGTTTAATCTCCATCACATTAGAAGAAAATTTCTGCAATGCTTTATGGATTATTATAATAGGTAAAATTAATAATGTAAGAAAATGAGGTGTTGAGGATGTATAGTTAATTTATTTATATCTAGTTGTAGATGTGCATCCCTTCAAGAAAAATGTAACCTTCATTATTATTAAAACAAAAACTCTAAAGAGATTCTACCCCTTACAGCTTAAATTCTTAACACTGGATTTAACCCAAATGCTTTGAATTATGCATTACCAAGGGGCCAGATTCGAAACATATGTAGGTTTTGTTTTAGTCTTCTATTATGTTTTTTAAAAATTTATTTGTATTTATATCTTAACAACAAACTAACTATGATACAAATAATATACATATATATATATATATATATATATATACAGTATAGTCTATTCAAAAAATACAGAGAAAAGAAAAGGAAAAAAACAAACAAACATTTGGCCATGGCACAAGCAATGTATTGACCCTCAGAGAAAGAAAAGAATAGTAGTTTTACATTATGAGCATAGCTCTTCTTCAGAAACAGGAAAAGCAAGAAAGTCCAAGATGAAGAAGGAAAAAAATTGCTAACATATTACAGAGACAGGGTGACAGATAGATAGATATACATTATTTTATTTCTTGTGATGAACAGTACATAGAAAGTGGCTATGTTTGAAAGCTAAGGTAATTGGAGTTTCTTCGTGAAGGTTAACAAGGTGGAAATCCAGAAAACCAGATGAACTGTAGACATCTGATTGACTAGGCCAGGTGTTACTGTGTTGAGAAGTGATTGACATAAAGCGGAAAGACACCAGATATGAAATATATATATTTGCTGCCCCAACCATTTACATTAATGCTTAATTTTACAGATATGTTCAATCAATATCATTTGTCTCTTATACTCTGTGTCTGTGTGTGTGGGTGTGTGTGTTTGTGTGTGTTTGTGTGTGTGTATGCAACAGTGTCTGTCTGAGTGTATGCATTTGAGTGTAAATATGTGCTTGCATGCAAATGTCTGTCTGCGAGTATAAGGTAAGATAATCGGATAGTACACGTAAAGGATTTTATTGATTTTAATCCTTTATTTGCTTCAGACATAGGACTGCTGCCATGTTTGGACACCATCTTGAAGGGGTCAGTCAATCAAATTGACCCTGGAACTTATTTTTTAAGTCTGGCATTTACTGATTGCTAAGTGGTGGGAGGCAAACACAAAGACGCACACATATGTGTGCGTGTGTATATTATATACTCTTTTATTTGTTTCAGTCATTTGACTGCGGCCATGCTGGAGCATTGCCTTTTAGTCGAGCAAATCAACCCCAAGACTTATTCTTTGTAAGCCTAGTACTTATTCTATCAGTCTCTTATGCCGAACCGCTAAGTTATGGGGATGTAAATACACCAGCATCGGTTATCAAGCGATATTGGGGGGACAAACACAGACAACACAAACACACCACACACACAAAACACACACACATATATATATTATATATTATATATATAATATATATATATATATATATATATATTATATATATATATGATGGGCTTCTTTCAGTTTCATCTACCAAATCCACTCACAAGGCTTTGGCCGGCCTGAGGCTATAGTAGAAGACACTTGCCCAAGGTGCCACGAAGTGGGACTGAACCCAGAACCGTGTGGTTGGTAAGCAAGCAACTTACCACACAGCCACTCCTATACCATATATGTATACATACATAGTGTGTGTGTATGTATATATATATGTATGTATATGTAAAAAATAATAATAATATTTTATAAGCTTAAAGCTTGTAGACGACCACTGTGCATTGGCAAAGGTAAATAGTCTAATATTAGGGCATATAAACCCTCAATGGAAAAAAGAAGGAGTGGCTGTGTAATAAGAAGCTTGCTTATCAACCACATGGTTCCAGGTTCAGTCCCACAGCATGGCACCTTGGGCAAGTGTCTTCTACTATAGCCTTGGGCCAACCAAAGTCCTGTGAGTGGATTTGGTAGACTGAAACTGAAAGTAGCCCATTATGTATGTGTGTGTGTGTGTCTGTGTGTGTGTGTGTGTTGTGTGTGTGTGTGTGTGTGTGTTTCTGTTTGTCCCTTCACCATTGCCAGACAACCGATGTTGGTGTGTTTACATCGCTGTAACTTAGTAGTCCAGCAAAAGAGACTGATAAAATAAGTACTAGGGTTACAAAGAATAAGTTCTGGGGTCAATATGTTTGACTAAAGGTGGTGTGCCAGCATGGCTGCAGTCAAATGATTGTAACAAGTAAAATAATATGTGTGTGTATATATAAATATTATATATGTATGGAAAACAGACTTTAAATGATGATGATGTATTTAGATGGATGGATTGATTGATTGATTGATCGATTGATATATATATATATTTACATATTTTTTTACTACCCACAAGGGGCTAAATACAGAGAAGACAAACAAGGACAGACAAATGGATTAAGTAGATTACATCGACCCCAGTGCGTAACTGGTACTTAATTTATCGACCCCGAAAGGATGAAAGGCAAAGTTGACCTCGGCAGAATTTGAACTCAGAATGTAACAACAGACAAAATATGGCTACGCATTTTGCCTGATTTGCTAACGATTCTGCCAGCTCGCCGCCTTCAAATTGATATATATATATATATACAGTGGGCTTCCACACAGTATCTATCTTCTAAATTCTCACACAAAGCATTGGTTAGCTCTGGTCTATAGTAGAAGACATGACGTAGATATAAAACAAAAGTGATTTGGATAGGTTTTGAACTCAAAGCACAGAAAGCCAAAACAAAAATCATGCAGACAGTTTAACCAACACTGTAACAACTCTGCCAACTCACTGCCTTATGTATATGTGTAGGTAGGTAGGTAGGTAGGTAGGCATGCATTCAGTTCAATCCAGTCCTTTTCTGTTAATGCATGTTGGGTGTGTGTATATATAATATATACATATATGCATGTATGTATGTATGTATGTATGTATGTATGTAGTATGTATGTATTTATGTTTGTGTGTGTATGTATGTGTGTGTATATATATATATATGTGTGTGTGTGTGTATGTATATATATATATGTATGTATATGGCACATGTTCACACAGATGGTTGGATGGATATATATATAGTTAAATGGATGGGAAGAATGGAAGTGGAAGATAGATATAGATATATGTATATATAAAGAGAGAAAGAAAGCGAGACTAGTTAGAGGCTGTTGCCATAAGCACATGCAAAAGAGAAAGAAGAGCAATCAATATTAAACAGAATGTAAGGGTAGTGGGGAGAGGTATGACATGGAAATAGGCAAATGGAATGGGGGGGGAGTAAGAAGGCTAAGTAAGGTTGGTGAGGGTTGGTGGAGGAAGAGGAGGAAAAATAAGAAGAAGATAAAAGAGTTGAGTGTGCCATAGTTATTCTTCTTATGAAGAAAGCCTGAGCTTTAGGAAGCTGCAAAGATATCGGAAGATATCTCTCTGACGGATTATATTTATTAAAAGATTAGAGAAAGAGAAAGGCAAAATATATTTGTATGCACATGTGTGCGTGGGTGTGTTCAATGAACCTCTGTGAGTGTGTGTATGTGTGTGTGTGTGTGTGTGTGTGTGTGCATGTTTTGTGCAACTTATGTGTATATGTGCAAGCATGGCTTGGAAAAGTGCATGGTGGATGTGTGAGTATAAAACATATATATATACATATATACACACACATATATATATATGTATATATATATATACATAGATATATATATATGTATATATATGTATATATATATACATATATATATATATGCATTTATATGTATGTATGCATGTATATATATATATATATATATATATATATATATATTATATATATATACATACATATGTGCATATATATACATAAGCACATATATATAAGCATATATATGTTTGAAACTCTATGAGGATTACTTAATACAGTTTTTGAAGTGTAAAGGTGATTTTTCTAAAAAAAAATAATCTTTTTTTAAAAAATGTTATGGAAAAGAGGATGTTACAAACACTTTTTCGAGAAGCTTTTTTCCAGTGTGTGAACCCTTTCATTATACATTCATATATATATATATATATATGAATGTGTGTGAGAGAGAGACCACGTGATGTTTGTTTGCATAGGAGTGGATTAAAAGTGATGGAACAGTAACAACAACAAGAGCTTCAAAAGCAACAACAGCTGTGGCAACATTCTAAAAAACAATAAAAAAATAAATCAGAAATTAAGGCAACAATATTCTTTTATCTCTTTACTTTATTCATATATTGGGCTGTGGCCATACTGGGGCATAGCCTTGAATGGGTTTTGGTCAATAGAATTGAGCTGAGAACCTTAGTTGTAGTCTGGCACTCAGTGAATTGATCTCGTTTTTGCTGAACATCAAAATTATGTGGACAGAAACAAACCAACTCTAGTTTTCAATCAGTGTCCAACAAAACACATCCAGACATGCACACACATATACATGCACACAAACAATGGGCTTCCACATAGTTTCCATCTAATAAATTTACTCACAAGCCACCAATAGGCTCAAGGCTAAAGTAAAAGACATTTGCCCAAGGCACCACACAGTGGGATTGAACCCAAAAGCCCGTCTGTTCACATCCACACACACATACATGCACATATACAATGGGCTTCCACATAGTTTCCATCTAATAAATTTATTCACAAGCCATCAATAGGCTCAGGGCTAAAGTAAAAGACATTTGCCCAAGGCACCACACAGTGGGATGGAACCCAAAACCCCGTCTGTTCCTAAGTTATGAAAAGGGGCAGAAGAAAAAAGTAAACTGAAAAAGAAAGAATAGAAGGGATTTAATAGTTTCCATGATTATGATGATGATGATATGACTGAGAAGTTTGCTTTCCAACCACATGATTTTGGGTTCAGTCCCGCTATGTGGTACCTTGGACAAGTGTCTTCTACTACAACCCGAGGCTGATCAAAGCCTTGTCATGGGATTCAGTAGGCAGAAACTGAAAGAAGCCCATTGCATGTGTGTATGTGTGTTTGTTTGTCTCTTCTGGCCTTGACATTGCATGATAGTTGTAAAGGAGTATCACTGTCATGCATGATGATGATGATGGCCAAAGCCTTTACAAATGAATAAAACAATATATATATATGTATATATATATATATATATCTCATTTGCCAAACTGCTAGGTTACAGGGATGTAAACAAGCAACACTAGCTATTAAGCAGTGGTGGGGGACAAACACAACCACACACAAGCACACACATATATACGACGAGCTTCTTTCAGTTTCTGTCTACCAAATCCACTCACCAGGCTTTGGTCGGCCCGAGGCTATTATTGATCACACTTGCCCAAGGTGCTATGCAGTGGGAATGAACCCAGAACAATTTAACTGTATATAAAGTACAAAGTAAGATAGGGGTTATGAGGGTAACCCACTATGGGATATCAGTTGTCCAATATCCTATTTATATAATTAATAAATAATATGAAATTATAATATCTGTAAGTTGATGATTGAAATGAATTTGTTCCTCCATTTTCTTATTTGTATTTATATATATACATGTATATATATGAACTCGGAACAATTTATCTCTATATATATATATATATATATATATAAATATTTATTTATTTATATATATACACACACACACACACACACACACATACATAGACATATATACAATGGTCTTCCACACAGTTTCTGCCTATCAAATTCACTCACAAGGCTATAGCAGCAGACACTTGCCCACATAGTGGAACTGAACCCCTGACACCACATGGTTGCCATGTCTGACATAGCAACTTGGATTGCCATTCTGCAGATAAAAATCTTACAAATAAGCACAGAAACACTGACTCGATAGAAAAGTGTATATGCACTGCTTGCTCGTATATATATCACGTACAAACTTTATGTAAACTGCCTCAACCAATTTCTCCAAGACCATTGTGAGTCTAACAAAGCAGTGATTGATGGGTAAGTGGGTGGAAAAAAATGGTGTGTGAGGGTGTATCAAAGAACTTTTGATAAAATGCTGTGCTGTCTGAAGAAACTGAAGAAACCTTGTGGCAGTATAACTTGATTAAAGAAAAGCATTTGGTTCTTTTCCTCACTCATGACCACTGAAATAATTGCAATTGGCAAAAGTACCTGCTGCTTTGGTTGCTGCCATTGAAAAGCTCATAAAGATCTGACCAACAATCTTCTTACTTGTAACTGAAAGTGGAGAGATTGTTTCTAATGTAATAAATATTTCAAAGAGAATATTCCAAGTACACTGTCAGTGCCTCTGTTTATTTTGGCACTAAATCTGCTATTATTTCTTGTATGGAAATCCATTTCTAGGATCTACAACAGGCAAGAGTCAAAAATGTCAAACATAATTTCTTGGTGGACTATCAACAAAACTTTACTCAAAATATTTACAATGCTGAGAAAACAGCAGGAGTAAATGACAGAATTTTCTGCGGATACAAAGATGAAATTTGGCCAAAAGAAATAATCTTATCTGAATGAAATTTTTCTATCTAAGCAAACATGAAAAAGCTGTATCCCATATTCAAAACCTTTGAATCAATGGTCTCTCTGTTTTCCCTGTTGTTGAACATGAGTTTTAGAAATACCTAAGATATTGATGAAAATCTATCAGACAATGGTATTGTGCACAAAGATTTTGCGACCCAAAAAAATATTACAGCAGATTTTGGCATGAGAATGGCTATGAAGACAACAAGTTTGCTTTCCAACTATATGGTTCTAGGTTCAATCCTACTGCTTGAGGCTTTGGACAAGTGTCTACTACTATAACCCTGAGC
>NC_043008.1:35670463-35677963 GCF_006345805.1 Octopus sinensis
TAACTGTAGGTATGAGGCCTGAAGTTCTGGGGGAGTAAGTGAATTGATTCCATTAACCCCAGTGCTCAACTGGTACTTATTTTATTAATCCCATGAATGGATGAAAGGCAAAATCGACCTCATTGGAATTTGAACTTTAAACATGAAACCAGAAGAAAAGCTGTGAAGCATTCTGTCCAGTGTGCTAATGATTTTGCCAGCTCACTTCATGTAAACTATACCACTCAAATGAATGTATGTATCCAGCCAGCCACGGGTTCTTCACTTGTGAACAATTCATAGGAGCGCTATTGTAACATACAACATATACTGCACATTTTAAACATCTCCGGGTTTAAAAATCTCCAGGTCTGAACACAACAGATTCCTCCAGAGATAAAAATAATGAGAGAAGAATTGACTCCAGTATTTGACTAGTTCTTTAAACATTAACCCTACAAAGATAAAAAACAAAATTGACCAGGGCAGGAGTTGAACTCAGGAACATATACCACATGGCCTTGTATCTGACACTCCAACAGCTATGCCAGATTGTTCCCAATTTCTGTGTGTGCATGAATGAGTCTTTTTTTTGTTTTGTTTTGATACTAACATGGATCATTTTTACTTTTGTTTTTGCTTTTATTAAAGCAACAGATTTAACAGTAAATTCACTTTCCATCATTAACAATAGAACTGTGGTAAGAGAAACCTTAAGAGTGAAACCTAAGCTTATTTTCTTTGCGACTATTGGAGGCAAATGGAAGCATGTGCATGAGATGAAGCTGTTCTTGGTTTACACTGTTGCTTTGTTTAGTTCATGCAGCATTGTTCAAAATCGAATTATTAACCATTTGGATTACAAACAGAAATCCAATGGAACAATCAAAATAAAAATCACAGCAAAGTGTTGTAGTTGTTGTTGTTGTTTAAACTCCAACTCAGCCCTGATGTAGCAGAATATGATCAAAGAGATTCCAGCCATGACCATCCAAGACAACACACTTTATGTGTTGTTTCTTTTATCTTTCACCTTTCATTTTGTTTCAGTTATTGGACTGTGATCATGCTGGGGGCAGTGTTGAAGGGTTCACTCAAACAATCATCACTAATACTTGGTTTCTTTTCTATGCCTAGTACTTATTCTATCGATCTCTTTTTGCTGAGCTGCTAAGTTTTGCAGACAAACAAACTACCACCAGTTGCCAAGCAGTGGTAGGGGACAAACACAACACACACACATGCAGACTTATACAGGCTCATATAACAATATACAAGTACATGTATATCCATATACACACATACAGACACACACATACACACAACACACACACACACATACATACATATATATATATATATATATATATATATATATATATATATATATATATATATCATCATCATCATCATCATCATCGTTTAACGTCCGTTTTCCGCGCTAGCACGGGTTGGACGTTTCAACCGGGGTCTGGGGAGCCAGGGGCTGCCCCAGGCTCCAGTCTGGTCTGGCAGTGTTTTTACAGCTGGATGCCCTTCCTAACGCCAACCCTCCGCGAGTGTAGTGGGTGCTTTTTACGTGCCACCTGCACAGGTGCCAGAGGGGTCTGGCATCGGCCACAGTCGGTTGGTGCTTTTTATGGCCACCTGCACAGAGCCAGTCGGGGCGGTGCTGGCATCGGCCACGTTCGGATGGTGCTTTTTATGTGGGGGGGAGGGTGCAGAAATATAGGGGAGGCACCAGTGGGGAGGGGTGTTCGGAGTGTTCATGTACTTGACTCAACAGTCTCCTCAAGCACAGCGGGACGATTCTGGATCCGGTTACTTTGAATGGGCAGGGGCTATGCGGAACTGATGCAGGAAGCGCCCGGGTCTTTGCAGTCACAGCATATCTCCAGAGATCTCGGTCCTTCGCCATTGCCTCAGTGAGGCCCAACGCTCTGAGGTTATGCTTGACTGCCTCATCCCATGTCTTCCTGGGTCTGGGGGGGAGTCCAGCTGAGAAAGGTTCCACCAGTGAGAAGAGAGGGAGAGAAAGTGGGGGGGTGCAGGTAATATAGGGAAGCACCAGCGGGGAAGGTTGGGGTAAGGAGGAACGATGACAGGGAGGGGTTGGAACAGGTTCGTAAGAGATAAAAACGTAGGATATCACGAGGGGGGGGACTGGAAGGAGATAGCCGGTTGAGGCGGTGACAGATTCAAAACAGGAGGAACGTAAGATCAGTGGGGTGGTTGATGAGCTGCGGCGCTAGCTGCTTGTCTTGGTGGGGGGAGGTGTAGTACACAGTGAAAGCATGTGAGGAGGAGGGGTAGGAGGGAGAGACACGTAATGGTGGTGGGGAGGAGGAGGGAGGAGGGCATATCCGGTGTAGATGGTGTGAACAGTGTTCACCGGTATTGGTGGTGGAGGTGGGAAAGGGCAGGAGCACCGCGAATGGCGAAGATCGAATTAAACTTCGTAGAGAAAGATAAAGATAGGGAAAGCATGGCGAAGATCAAGTTAAACTTCGTAGAGAAAGATAGAGGGTACCTTAAGGGATTAAATTTCGTAGAGAAAGAATAAGATAGGGAAGGCAAGCTCGTTAGTGTATAAGTTCAAACATTTAAAACATATATATATATATATATATAAGTTCAGGATTCAAGTGAATCAGGTCCTTAAATAGTAAAGCACCAAGGTCAGGTCAGTGAAATCACTATCATGTACAAAACAGAATTAGAAGAACACATACATACATATTGAGGTAAAGACGGTTTATATTCCAGTTGCATGTATGACCATAATCATCTGACTGAATATACCATGAGTCTCAAGGCTGCACCTAGGTACAAACATTGCAGCAATTGTACTGCATTCAAATGACTCCAGATCCACACTAATTACGGGTTTTGAATAAAATCAAAAATAAACAAATAACAACAGACTGAAATGCCTGAAACAGCTGTTGTGAGTGAACCACTATCTATCTGTTTTCCACTGTTTATATATATATATATATATATATATATATATATATATATATATATATATTATATATATATATATATATATATTATTATTATTATTATATTATATATATATATATATGATGTAAATATAGGTGCAGGAGTGGCTGTGTGGTAAGTAGCTTGCTTACCAACCACATGGTTCCAGGTTCAGTTCCACTGCATGGCACCTTGGGTAAGTGTCTTCTACTATAGCCTCGGGCCGACCAAAGCCTTGTGAGTGAATTTGGTAGACGGAAACTGAAAGAAGTCCGTTGTATATGTATATATATGTATGTGTGTGTGTATATATGTTTGTGTGTATGTTTGTTCCCCCAGCATCGCTTGACAACCAATGCTGGTGTGTTTATGTCCCCATAACTTAGCAGTTCGGCAAAAGAGACCGATAGAATAAGTACTAGGCTTACAAAGAATAAGCTCTAGGGTCAATTTTCTTGACTATAAAGGCAGTGCTGAAACACGAAATGACTGAAACAAGTAAAAGAGTAAAAAGAGTATATATATATATATATATCGTGCTTAGCAGTCGTCGCGGGAAGACATTTTTTTCTCTCTGCCCTAAGGCATTTTTCTAACATGCCAGCTCAAAGTTTACTCGTCCTGTCGAAAGACGCCTGTCTGTGACATCCTGTTTTTGTATTCTTGTTCGTGTTATCATTATTGTTTTTACGTATTTTTGTATTCTTATTCGTGTAACAACGTCCATTTTTCTGTCCTTGTTTTGTATACATTCGAGGCTTTCTTCCAAGGAATCTAATATGCTTGGCTTAGATTTTCCTTTGGGGCTGGCCAGATCGGAGCAATCTCAAGATTAATCAGCCGAAATTGCGAGGATGATCCGGTTCTTGACTGTCAATTGAAGGCTTCGAATGTCCCGTCCGTGTTTTTTGTATTGTCTTCTAAATGTTTTGCGTTCTTGTCCCAGTTTGTATTTTTTTACATATATATATATATATATATATATAAGACAAGGTATAAAAACGATCATTGTATATTTTTCCTTTATTAGAGCAAATTTGGTTTACACCTGTTTCCAGTAGTCATTATAGGTATGTTACCAACAGGTTTACTCAACTGGTCAATTGATCAGTTGAGAAAAGTGGAATGACCTAAAAAAACTTAATGCTACTTTATATCATCATCATCGTCGTTTAACGTCCGTTCTCCATGCTAGCATGGGTTGGACGGTTCGACCGGGGTTCTGGGAAGCCAGAAGGCTGCACCAGGCTCCAGTCTAATCTGGCAATGTTTCTACAGCTGGATACCCTTCCTAACGCCAACCACTCCGTGAGTGTAGTGGGTGCTTTTTACGTGCCACCTGCACAGGTGCCAGGTGAGGCTGGCAACGGCCACGATCAGATTGGTGTATTTTATGTGCCACCGGCACGGAAGCCAGTCAAGGCGGTGCTGGCATCGGCCACGAGTCGGATAGTGATTTTTACGTACCACCAGACCAGGGATCCTGGCTGGTTCAATTCGATTTCGATTTCGCTTGCCCCAACATGTCTTCACAAGCAAAGGGGGTTGGCATGGGTGCCTGTCGTACGGTCGCATTGGAGTATTTTACGTGCCACGGCCACGAGTCGGATAGTGCTTTTTACGTACCACCAGACCAGGGATCCTGGCTGGTTCAATTCGATTAAGTAGCATTAATGTTTTTAGGTCATTCAATAACTAGGGGAAACAGCTGTGAGACAAATTTGCACCAATAAAGGATAAATATGTAATGACCATTATTTTTAACTTGTTTCTTACATACCACTCTGTGTAAAAACTAGTTTGTCTGGAGCCCACTCACGGATTTACAATATAGAATTGTGATGATCCATAACCTTGGACCCTGCCATAAGAATATTAGGAGTTCTTCACTAATCTAAACAATATTGTTAGCCTGGTGTGCCAACAGAGAGCTTATGGAGTATTTTGCCTGGATTGATAATCCCTCACTATTAGCTATATATATATATAATATATATATATATATGCAGTGCCCCAGCATGGCCACAGCTCATAAGCTGAAACTAGAATCAATCAATCAATCATATATAAATACACATATATATGTGTGTGTGTGTGTATATATGTGTGTGTATATATATATGTATATACATATATATATATGTGTATATATTATATGTATAGATATATATGTATATATATGTAAATATGTATATGTATATGTATATATATATAATATAATATATATATATATATGATATATATATATGTATGTATATATGTATATATATATATATGTATATTGTTATGTATATTATTATTATATATATATATATATATGTGTGTGTGTGTGTGTGTATACATATATATATTCATGTGCATAGACATATACACATCACATGTTTACAAATACATATTTCACATATACATCTGTGCACAAAGACAGAGTTAGTTTTTGAGAAGTAATACAAGGAAAATGAAAGTAAGACAGTGAGAGAAAGAAAGCGAGAAGAAAGAAAGACAGATAAAATAAAGAGAGACAAAGAGAGAAAGATGTTGATACACAATGAAACAAGCCTGTTGTTAGTTCTAATCTTAAGAATTCACCATAAATGGGAAAATATGCTCAATAGAACATAATGCAATGCTTAAATTTCTGCTTACTTTTAGAATTTGAACATTAAAGGAGAACAATGTTTTTTTGTAATAATAATAATAATAATGATAATAATGATAATAATAATAATAATAATAATGATAATAATAATAATAGTAATAGCTAAAAAATAGACAAAAATACAAATTTATAAAGAGAAAAATTTCTTTTCATTAGAAAAAAATACAATAAATGTTTTTGTCTGTATTATCATTATTATTGCAATTATTATTATTATTGCTGCTGTCGTTGTTGTTGTTGTTGTTGTTGCTGTGTTAGTTAATTGCTTTAAAATCATCGTCTTATCATTCTTATTTACAAGATTAATCAATTTAAGATTCAAGTGCTAATGTGTGTGTGTGTGTGTGTGTGTGTGTGTGTGTGTAAGAGATAGTTTGGTTTATTTTTGCTTCTTACATTATTTTTTTATAAATGTCATTATCATTATTATTGTTGTTGTTGTTGCTGTTGTTGTGAATAGAATGTTCTCACATTGACATGTTTAGCACACATATCAACTCAATAGAAGATGCATACTTCGATTCATGTCAAACGATAAGTAAAATAAAAACAAAAGAAGACATTTAACCTTTTTCTTACCATATTTCTTTTGAAATGCACTGCCTCTGTTTCAATTGGATCTGAAAATAATAAAGAATTTATTAAAATAACTTTGTCTTTTTTAATCTGGAGTTTAGAACAAAAATTACTAAGAAATTCTAATGGAAGGTTTTACCTTAAATTATTTAAAAAAAGACAGGGTTTGTATCATAGATCCGGAGACAGTTTCAGGCATGTGGGTACCAAAAACATGAATCAAAGAAGAGAAGGGCATTGCTTGAGATCCCTTATCCTTTCAGAACCACAATGGTAAAAGGAAGGGAGGAAGATAACTTCAAATGAATTGGGGACTTAGCTTGACTGTGTGGTCATTCAGCTTGTTAGAAATAAGGGTTGGTCACAAGTGGAGCACCAGGATGTAAAATCCTGCCTTGAAATAACTCACCATCAAAACCCATTCGAGCATGGAAAGAAAAATGGATGTTAGACGAACAATCCTGGGAAGAAGTTTGTTTTCCAAACACATGGTTCTGAGTTCAGTTCCACTGCATGGCACTTTGGACAAATATCTTCTACTATAGCCCTGAGCCAACCAAAGCCTTGTGAGTGGATTTGGTAGACAGAAATTGAAAGAAGCCCATTGTATGAGTGTACATGTATATATATATATATATATATATATATATAGGGGTAAAATATGAAAAATCAACGGAAATGCACATTGCAAATAAAAAAAGGCTATTTATGACAGGTAATGACAAATATATACATTTAGATGGACTGAGGTAGTAATAAGAGTCATAATAAGATGGACTGGGGTAGTAATCTACCTCAGTCCATCTAAATGTATATATTTGTCATTACCTGTCATAAATAGCCTTTTTTTATTTGCAATGTGCATTTTCGTTGATTTTTCATATTTTACCCTTACATTTCCACGTGTATTTTATATTTTCTTTCTGTAACATATTTCTACTATATATATATATACAGCTATGCTACATGGCAGTGAAACATGGACTTTGACTACAAAAGACTTGCAAAGGTTTGAAAGATATGAAGCTAGCAAGCTCTGCTGGATGGGTGATGTCAGTGTGCACACACGATAAAGTGTAAATAATTTAAGATGAACACTGGTTGTAACAGGCATCAGATGTGTGCAAGAGAGAAGACTGCACTGGTCAGTCATGTGATATGTATGGATGAGGACAGGTGCATAAAGAAGTGCCGAGCTCTAATTGTGGAGGAAACCTGTGGAACGGATAGGCCCAGGAAGACTTGGGATGAAGTGGTGAGAAGGAATCTTTAGATGCTAAGTCTCACTGAGGAAATGACAAGGG
>NC_043008.1:35682963-35710463 GCF_006345805.1 Octopus sinensis
TACTAGCCAAAACCTTACATCAACAGCCATCAATATGTGCATCAAACACATTATTCTGTTGCATCACTCTACACAATGATTACCAGACAAAATATTGCATCAGCTACCTCTAGTCCAAATCGGGATGGCAAGTGGCCAACTGGTCAAGGTGTAGGCTGAAGAACACTAGGTCATGGGTTTGAGTCTTGACCAGGCAGCATGCTGTGTCCTTTGGCAAGATACTTCATTCCACATTGCTTCAGTTCACTCAGCTGGAAAAAACGAGTAGAAGCAACAGGTGGGGGGAGGGGGCGGTTAAGCCAGGATGCCAGTGAACTGGCATCCTGTTCAGGAATGAGTCTTATACCCTCAGTTGCCAAAAACGCCTTGAAAATCTAGACCAGCTCTGCAACCATGGGTCTAAATTAGAACCTGGTCTCATTGCCAGTGTAAGAGCAGGTAGGAATGATTGAGCATCTTCAGACATTTTGGTAAGTGCTGGAACGGTTTACCTAAATGCCATCTTTAGGTCTATAGGCAGAATTGGATTCAATGCTTTGTCATTTGTACAGTATCTTGTGCTTGCTTGCACTTCACAATTCACTGTAGTTCCTACTATTCATGGTTGGGTAGACTAAGGCCAAAGCCAGTAGCAGTTTATTGTCTTGGAAAACAGGCAAGACATGGTGCCAGTGGTGACTAATGAAGTGCCATTTCTTTGACTCGACCAGCAATAACACACAGCAATAACACAGAGCAATAACTACGAAACACAAATCTGAAGTTAATGCTTTTACTTAACCTAAATTTAACAACAGAAAAATAGAGTTCAATATTTAACAAGGGCACTAAATCCAATATGCATACATAAATGTGTGTGTGTGTGTGTGTGTGTATGTGTGGGAAGACGTGAGGAAGTGTATGCATGTGTGTAAGGCGGTTGTGATGTGGTCGGTGGTGAGAGGTGAGGGAAAAATGTAATGAATCTGTCTTATCTGTCAATATAAATGGAAAAATCACAATAAAAACAACGTAATCTTTTCCTTCAAAACAGGATTACAAGCTGAAACAGTAACCTACTCTCTAGCAGAGATTTAGCTCACTGCCAGCACCTTTCAAACATGAACCATCAAGAATTTCACTGATTCACATTTGAACAGCTGCACATGGTATTGCAGCTGCTGCTGCTGTTGTTGTTGTTGTTGTTCCTGCTGCTGTTGTTGTTGTTGTTTTCTACAGCAGCAAAATCAACAACAATCAATAAACAGCAACAGAAAAATGCACAACAACAACAACAACAGTTTAAGTGGCAAAAAAAATAAATAATGACAGGTGCAGCAGCAACTGCTAAAACAACGGCAACAATTACAACAACAACAAGAACAGAAAAAGCAGCAGCAGCAATCTACTCTTTTACTCTTTTACTTGCTTTAGTCATTTGACTGAGGCCATGCTGGAACACCGCCTTTTAGTTGAGCAAATCGACCCCAGGACTTATTCTTTGTAAGCCTAGTACTTATTCTATTGGTCTCTTTTTGCCAAACCGCTAAGTTATGGGGATGTAAACACACCAGCATTGGTTGTCAAGCGATGTTGGGGGGGCACAAACATACACACACAGACACATATATATATATATACACACACACACACACATATATACAACGGGCTTCTTTCAGTTTCCATCTACCAAATCCACTCGCGAGGCTTTGGTCAGCCCGAGGCTATAGTAGAAGACACTTGCCCAAGGTGCCACTTGCCCAAGGTGCCACACAGTGGGACTGAACCCAGAACCATGTGGTTGGTAAGCAAGTTACTTACCACACAGCCACTCCTACACTACGCAATACAAGAAAATAAAGAAAATAATATTAAAATCAACTTCTAAAAAATACCATCAACAAGAGTGCAATACAAATGCCAACCAGCGTAGCTATGTAGCTACTTGATCTACAAGAAACAGAAGCCAAGCCTCCCTCAAATCATATTCCAAAGTTGCAAAACAAAAATGGAGAAATTCATTGGCCAATGCAGTCTTGATCATATGAAAAGACAGGATGGGTGGTCAAAGCTGGAAAGTTTTTAATAATAGGCCAGATTTATCAAGGATGACCTAGGGTTAAAACAATAACAACAAGAATAATGAACGTCAACAATGAACCGATGAGAAAGCCAGTATGTGGTCAGTAAAGGTTTTAGAAATAACAGCTAAGAACACATTAGATAATGTGTTCCGTACATCCAAAAATAATGGAGGTTGGATCGGTTTTGGTCATAGTTTTACTCGATCAGGGTCATGCTAAGTCTAATCAACAACAGCAACAGTGCCACCACCACCTCCACCACCAAGTAATAACAACTAAAATAACAACAACAAGAACAAGAATAACAGCTTTGCAATATTTAAAGATAATTGGAAAAGAGAAGTTTCTGTGCAGAAATGTTGAGAAGATTTGACATGTGATAGAAGATGAAGATTTAATCCAGATTTAAGAATCTCAGTAAAAACAAAGCACAACCATGGCGGTGGTGGTGGTGGTAATGGTGGAGGTGGAGGCTGTGGTGGCGGAGGTAGTGTTGCTGCTACTGGGATAGTGAAAATGGTGATAGCAGTGTTAGTGACAGTGATGGTGGTGGTGGAGATAGTGGAGCTGTGTGTTAAAGCAATGGTGGAGGTGGAGGTGGTGGTGGTGGTGGTGCTGCTGCTACTGCTGTTGTTGTTGCTGGAGATGATGATGTTGATGGTGGTGGGATAGTAAATGTAGAGCTGGTGGTTTCAGGTAGGGGTAAAAGTTGTTGGTGGTGGTGGTGGTGGTGTGGTGGTGGTGGTGGTGGCAGTGGTGATATAGTAGTATTTATCAGTTGTAATATTCCATGATGGCGGTGGTGGTGTTGGTGGTGTCTGGGGGGGTGAGACAGTGGTGGTAGCAGTAATGGTTTGGTAGCGATGAGGATGGTGGTGGTGGTGGAGGTGGCAACGGCAGAGATGGTGATGGCGGTGAAAGAGGTCAATGGGTGAAAGTGCTTGTTGAAGTTGTTGTTGGTATCGTTTACCACCCCACCCCCACTGCAGTCAATCCTGATCAAACACACCAATGAACAAAGATATCCCAGCCATGACCTTCCCATCTGTTCCTCCTAAGTGTAGGACAACATTATCCAATGAGTCCTCTATTAAGACTTGAAGGTGTGATTGGAGGGAGATTTGGTTGCTAATTCTAACAGACCGACAGACCATGTAGAGGCTACCTCATTATCTTAGCGTTGGTTGTTGTAGAGTGGTATAGATGGCATGGTTAGGCTACTTGGTGGTAGAAAGCCTGGTACTGGCGTTTTGGCAGTAGTAGTAGAAATAGTATACAATGTTGATAAGGTTGGGTGGGGAGCTATTTAGAGGTTCCAGTTGATAGGCATGGATGGAGAGAGTGATCTCTGGTGGTGATAGTCTGAAAGTTGCAGGTATAAGGGGTAATGAGGATGGTGAAGGTGGTGGATGTGATGGTGATGGTGGTGGTGATGGCTGAAACTGTAAAAGTGGTGGTGGTGGTGCCACAGGGTGGTGGTGGTGCCACAGGGTGGTCGTGGTGCCACAGGGTGGTCGTGGTGCCACAGGGTGGTTGTGGTTCCACAGGGTGGTTGTGGTGCCAGTGGTCATGGTGCCACAGGGTGGTCGTGGTGCCACAGGGTGGTTGTGGTGCCAAAGGGTGGTTGTGGTGCCGGTGGTCGTGGTGCCACAGGGTGGTGGTGGTGATGACAGAGGTGGTACAGTGGTGGTGTTGAAAGAATGAGATGGGGGAGTGGTGGTGAAGGTGGTGGTGGAAGTGGTGGTGGTGGTGGTGGTGGTGTTGGTGGTCGTGGTGGATGTGGTGGTGGTGGTGGTGGTGGTAGCGGTGATAGCCATGGTAAACAGCAGTGGTGATTGAAACAGCAAAAGTAGTGGTGGTCGTGGCAGCAGCAGCAACTGCAGCAGTGACAGTGGAAATTAGAAACAGCAGCAGTAGTAGTTGCAGTGGTCGTGACAGCAATGATGCTGCTGAAAGCTTTACATCTAATGGAATTATTTTTGGTGCTTTTAAAAGACATTATTACAGTTGTTTCAATTCTATATTCCAGACATACGAGTCACTCCTTCCTTATACCTTTCACACTATTTCAATCACTTCACACTTGTTACATCTTCAATATTATAGTCTTAATAAAAACTACATACCATTCTGATGCCGTCGCCGGTAGCGGAGATAGGAGTGGTGGTAGCGGAGACAGAAGGTTGGGTTTGGGGTGGAGGTGGCAGGGGGGTAGCTGTGAGGGTGGGGTTGGGGTTGGGGGTGAAGATTTCTTTATATTTTGTAGCATAGGTAACAATGAAATGAGCATTAATACTAAAATATAGCTTACATGACTACTATATTTCACAAACATGAGACATAAAACAGTATATGATACGTGCATACATCAGTGTAAGTATGTGTGTGTACTTTTGTCTATGTAAATGTGTGTGTGGTGTGTGCATGCATGCATGTATAAGTATATACATTTGTCTGGCACATATGTATACATGTAAATTTGAATGTATGTATGTAAGTATGTATGTATGTATGCATGTATATATCTTGTGCTTTTGTATTTATATATATATTTATATAATAAGAGATATATATATATGTGTGTGTGTGTGTATATATATATATGTATATATATATATAAGTGTGTATATGTATATATATATATGGTGTATATGTATATACATATATATATATATATATATACATATATATGTATATATATACATATATATATATATATATATATATATATATAAATGCATATATATGTATATATATATATATATAAATGTATATATATATATATATATATATATATATATATATATATATTTAAATATCTAAATGTGTATACGTATATACTTTTGTCTTAATAAGTATGTATGTGTGTATGTAGGATGGATGTATATTTATATCTATGTAAGTATGCATCTTTTACGTATGTATATGTATACTTATGCCTGTGCATGCATGTATGTGGGTATGTATGAGGATCGCAAATAAATATCAGTATGAAATGCTACATGGTATGCCACAAAACACAAAACATGTAAGTGTGTGCATGTGTATGTGTGTCTGTGTGTGATAATATATATATATAAATATGTATATTATATTATATAATATATATATATATATATATATATATATATATATATATATATATATATATTTGTGTATATAGGTTCCCTGAAAGTTAATGACAGGAACCAAATGAAGATAAAGCCATGCCTCCTTCCAGCCTCCTCATCAAAGACAAAGGTACCTTAATCCTGCTCTTCCCTAAATAAATCCATTTAGGCCTTCTCTGGCAGATATGCAAATCCAGGATGCTGAGCCATTCATACAATGCAATGCTTTCACTTCAACCCATCATCATCATCTTCATCATTTCAAAAAACAGCAATGTTCTCCTCCTACTCGCCATCGTCATCATCATTGTCATCATCATCATCATCAATTAACATCCACTTTTCCATGCTTGCATGAGTTGGATAGAATTTGTTAAGGTGAATTTTCTACAGCCAGATGCCAATTATCATCTGTTTCCAAATAAGGTAATATTTTCCCCATGTTTTGACTCAAGATTGGAAACAAAGGACATCACCTGCATGGTAGTGACATTCATTTACAACAATCACAAATAGTGGAGGCAAGGAGACAGTAACCCACCCACACACACAGAAACATATGTTCTTTACTCCCTGGATAGGAAGCCAGTCCATCGCATGATTGCTCATTTTTGCCAGCTGCAAAGACTGAAACAACATGAAACGAAGTGTTTTGCTCAAGAACACAGCACATTGCCTGGTCCAGGAATCGAAACCACAATTTTATGATCATAAGTGTAACACTCTAACCACTAAGCCATGCACCTCCACATACACACACCACACATGCACACACACACACACAAAAAGTTTATTTTCAGTTTCAATCTATCAAATTCATTCACAAGGCTTTGCTTGACCAGAGGCAAGACATGACTCAGCATTGGGCTGGCCACATTACTGAAAAAATTCAAGGTAATTTTTCATTTAATCCTGCCATTCAGAAAGACCACTCCAGGGCTACAGTTTGCCCTTCACTGACTTAGATTTCAAATCATATTCTATTAACTTTAAAAACAGAAGTATCCTTTGGAAAACGGGAAAATGTTAGTATTCAATACAATGTACCTGAAAAGAAGACAGAAGCATTATGGCTGGAACACTTTTAACCTGTTTTACTGCATGATTAAAAATCATGGTTATTCCAGTAATGATGTTAAATATCTAATGAAATATAGAATTGGTAATTTCTGAAAGTCACATTGCCTCAATAAACTTGACATATCTCAACAAAAAATAGTTTTGAAAATAGCATTCCTCAACGAATGATAGACTGGTATAGAAAACTACTTTTTACAATTAAGGGTAATGAAATTTCTGGAGTGGATGTATTTGATTTCTGCTGTAGAAGAGTTAATGATAGGTTTGTCCTAGGGATAAACACTAATAACAAATACCTGACAGAAACGTTTGTGTGAAAGCTTATGTCTTGCCTCGTTGCAGTAAAAACTCTTAAAGAAAATGAATGGCATAAATCAAGAAAATGTTTTGAGATTGCTGAAACAGCAGGAAATACTTTCAATAACAGAACAGGGAGGAGGAATTTTCTTTAAGGAGTTGAATGAGGGGGGGGTGGTGCCTTAAATAAAGGTAGGTGTGTGGGTGAGGGTCAAAACAAAGAATTATTCTAATGACAAAACTGACCTGGAGACACAAAATTCTGGCTGTGTTTCAATAAGCATTATCTAGAATTAATTGGAATTGTCTCTGAATGAGATCGGAATTTTATTCATAGAAAGATAAGGAAATACCAACAGACACAAAATGAAAATGCCAAAGTGATTCTCTGAAAAACCATTTGGTTTGGATCATTAATTGTTTGTATGGTTTAATTACGTGTGTATGTGTGTGTGTGTGTGTGTGTGTGTGTGAAATATATAAAGATACTTAGTAATTGTATTGATAATGCAGTATTGATACTGAAACTGACTATGTTAAACATTTTGATAAGTTAAACTTGAATATTGTTTTATAAAATATAGGCACAGGTATAGCTGGGTGGTTAAGAAACTTGCTTTGAAAACATAGGGTTTTGGGATTCAGTTCCACTGCACACATCTTAGACAAGTGTCTTCTTGTGACCCCAAACTTACTAATAATACCTTGTGAGTGAATGTTATAAACAGAAACTATGCTGAATCTCAGCTGCAGGAAAAAGCTCACAAGCAGGAAAAGGATCTCTGTGTAGTATTTGTTGATCCCACAAAGGCTTTTGTCATGGTATGTTGTGATGCATTATGGAAGGTCCAGGCAAAGTTTGGAGTACTTGAACAAATGATGAAGGTGATAATAGCATTGCACAGAATATCAATCTGCTGGGAGCTGTCCACAGATATGCAACCAGACAAATTCCCTGTCATTCCTAGATTCCATTAAGAATTATATCAATTATAAATGAAATTTGAGTATTCATCATCATCATCATCATCATCATCATCATTTAGCATCCTCTTTCCATGCTAGCATGGGTTGGATGTTTCGACTGGGGTCTGGGAAGCCAGAAGGCTGCACCAGGCCCAGTCTGATCTGGCAATGTTTCTACAGCTGGATGCTCTTCCTAACACCAACCACTCTGTGAGTATAGTAGGTGCTTTTTACATGCCACCGGCACAGGTGCCAGACGAGGCTGGCAAACGGCCACGGTCGGATGGTGCTTTTTACGTGCCACCGGCACGGGAGCCAGGCCAGGCTGGCAACGGCCACGATCGGATGGTGCTTTTTACATGCCACTGGCACAGAGGCCCATCGGGGTGGCACTGGCAATGGCCACATTCGGACGGTTCGCTTACGTGGCACCGGCACTGGTATCACAGCTACAATTTCCATTGATGTTGATCAATTTCGAGTACTGTTTCATAAAAATAATAATCTCTCTGTAATTGACATTGTGTTCATAAATAAGGAAGAAATCTATAAAAAGATGATCATACCTAATTATCAGAAAGAGTTTCACAAACCAATGAACCTGCTAAAAATAACAGCCAAATTTTTCTTGATTTACACTTTTGGGTAATGTAGCCAGGATTTAACTATTCCTGAAAAATACAAAAAGAAGAAAATTGAGGAATGGGTACACTTGAAAGGCAATGATCATAGATCTGTTGAATTAGGAACAAACTTGGGTAGGGGGGGAGGGGGGCTAAACAACAGCAACAACAACAGGTTTTATCATTTATGTGAAGCACAAATACACAGCAAAGAGAGAATGGAAAGAATCCAAGATAACCTTTCCAAGATGGAGATACAATGTCATGTCCCTGCAGGACTTTGTGTCCACACACTTTCCATCTACTCAATTTCACTCCCAACAATTGCTGAAGGGGGCCATGCAATGGGATAGAGCCCTGTATTAAATGTATTTGAGAAGTGAACTTCAGAATTGTAAGAATGTGGCACAAAACAATCCAAGAACCCATTGTGCAAACTCTGAAGCAAAGGGAGGTAACTCAATCAAACGTAAAGCATTTTTGTCAGATGCACCAGTTGTTGTGTGGTCAAGAAATTTGCTTCCCAGTGACATGGTTTCAGATTCAATCCCACTGCAGCACCTTGGGAAAGTATCTTCTGCTACATCTGTGGGCCAACCAATGCCTTGTGAAAGAACTTGGTAAACAAATGATTCAGGAACCCATTGCATAGGTGTGTGTATGTGTGTGAATGTGTGTGTGGTATATATATATATATATAATATATATATATATATATGTATGTATATATATATATATATATATATAATAATATATATATATGGATATATATATATATATATATATATGTATATATATGTATAATAGTGTATATATTACATATATATATATACGTATATATATAATATATATATATATACATATATATATATATATATATATATATATATACATACATATATTATATATTATATATATATATATATATATATAGATATATATATATTATATATATTTACACACACACATTCACACACATACACAACCTATGCAATGGGTTCCTGAATCATTTGTTTACCAAGTTCTTTCACATATATATATATATATATATATATATATATATATATATATATATATATATATATATATATATATAATATATATAGTCATTAGTTCTAATATCTGAAAAAGAAGCACACTCTAAAACATTAGAACAGTAATGTATCTTTTACAAAGTTAAAAGTTATAGCCACTCACAGAGTAACCATTGGTTTCACACCTATAAAGTGCTTATCAGTATAGGCGACTTGTCAGACACAAATGACTGAAGGAACATAACATCCCTAGAACTAGAGGAAGAAATATGTAACAGTTAGTTGGTTTTGTAAACAAAAAATAATTGTCCATGGTTTGGGATGGAGTTAGCGAGATGGGGTTATCCCCTTTACATTGGCTCCAGCTATGGCAATATTCGGAGCTATGGTGGGAATATTCAACAAATGGAGAATTCCAAGTCTGAAGTAGGAAATATTTTAGATGGGAGCATTGACTGAATACCTCTTTCCTGAAGTTTAAAAAGGTTTCTGGGTCAAGCAAGTTTTTAGAGGGCTGAGTAGGCAATAATCTCACTCAACCTGGGGACCTTTTTAAAGTCATCAGCAATGAAGGAGATGTCATACCTGTTCAGTTTTTTCACATGGCTTGAGAGTCAATACTGTTGTCAACACAGAGATGTTGGAGAAAGTAGTGAGGCCCTGTATAGTCAGAGTATACAATGGAAGACCATACATCTTCCAATGAAACTTTGCACTGTCTCATAAAGCTAAGACAACCCAAGTATGGATACATGCCAATCTCCATAATCATGCTTTCCCAGATACAAGGCCTCCTAGCTCACCAGACCTCAATCCACTGGACAATTACATATGGGGCATAGTTGAGAGAGAGGTGCATCAATGCCCTCATAACACCATACAACCTCTTGAGGCCAACATAACCAGCACTATGTCCAACGTTGATGAAGATCATCTGATTTGAGCATGTGAACACTTCCAACCTTATACTGAATGAAGCAGCATTTGATGCTAACCATAGCTTCATTGAATAGGCGGGATAAAAGGATTCTCAAGATTATTTCTACCAATTTGTTTTCTAATACAGATTTTCTTGGATGAGCTATGCATCTTTTTCAAAATTCATACAAACAACCCAAAAAAACTGACCCACCCTGTATATATTATACTTAATCTGATTAGCACTATCTAATTCAAAAATGTCAACCAGGAAATCTTGAAGCAATGACAGGCAGTAAAGCTTTTCCTTCAAACTACAAGAAATAACAAATCATCTTAGCTTTATTTTGCTATTTATATATCCAAATAGACAGCACATTGTATATAGCATATTGCAGCATATTGTCTACTCACACACACAAATATACAAACGTGGTGGTGGTGGAGGGGTTAGCTTCTGGTGGTGATTTATGTATATATTTATGCAAGTACAGAGGCTATACACAAATATAATTCTATTTTCTTCTAAACACTTAAGCTAATGTCTGCCACATATAATAACTTATACATCATTGATATTTAAAAGTACTTAGGATTACATTATCTTGTATATCGTTCTCAATGATTTTTTTTTGCTTTGTTTTTGAAGACAAGGTGTTGCAGATGATTCGGCTGCTATTTCTAGCAGGTCAGGTGACCCCACCCGCCCCACTCCCAATCAACTCCCCTCCTAGTATTACATACTCAAATGTATTGTTCCCTTTTTTTTTTTATCATGATTGTGCTATATTAAAAGAGAACTTCTATATGGTCACCAGATCTGCTAGAAATACAAGCCAAATCTTCAAATTACATCCTACCACCTTAAAAAAGAAAACAAATTGGTAAATATAATGTAGCGCTGGTTTCACAGAACATAGTAAAAAGATGGAATAGTCACAGCTGGAACACTTTTGAATATAGATCTGCTCAATCAAGCTTTTAATCAAAGACTGCACACCTTGCTTGGCCTGAATATAAATCCATAACTAAGTTTACGTAACAAATAAAATGAATAACAGTTTGCCTGTTTCAAATGATGAAAAATGTTTCAGCTGTTCCAGTGATGCAAAAATTTCCATTCAATTAACCTTTTCCCAACCACAGCAGGTAATAACATCAAAAATTACATCACTTAGAGATACACTGACCCAGATTGTTGTTTTGCTTCTTTTTATTCTTATTTTTAACCTTTTAAATACAGATAATATGGTAGATATTATATATGGTAGCCATTAGCACAAGAGAACCAGTCTGGTTTAGGAGAAAATAGGATTATATTTGTGTATAACTGCTGTATTTGTGTGTGTATGTGTGTTTCTACATAATAAGCTACCATGTGCAATTTGGATATATGAATACCAAAACCAAGTGTAGATAATATATTCTTCTTATTTATTCTTGTTTGATGTGAAAGCATCACTGTCTCTCACTGGACCAAGTTTCCATGGATGCATTTCTCAGTTAGATAGGGCTAACCTGAGCACACACACATACACACACACACTGAACAATAATTCAAATTATGAAGAACAGATGATAATAGAAAATAAATCAGACCATCCAATCATTTCAAGCAGGTAACTAAAAAGGCAGAGCTTCTATGTCTACAATGCTTTCTAACCAACATGAATAGTAAAGCGTTGTGGAAAATATGTGCATTGAAAAGGGGCCTCACTCTCCAGTCTACCCTTTTTGCAATCCTGACACAGGTCAGATTACTGAAGATCCCAAAGAGTATGTAGAACTTGTTGCTTAATTCTATGCATCCAGAGTCTTAGCATCACTCAGTAAAACCTTTGTCAATCCCTAACCAGTTATCTATTACGTTGAGGAATAATTCGTGAGTGTTTATTTCAAATTTAAAAATGCAAAAAATGCATACAGAAATAAAATGCACTGGCAAAATATTCTATGTTATTTAAAAGAGAATTTTTTGCTCTACAAGATAGTGTGTTTTGATTTTATAATTTTATTGACTTTTGTGTATTTTCAGATCATTAGAATGGAATGTCAAGTGGACAAAACTGAGCATTTTTGCCACCATTTGCTTTTTGCATTTAATTGAGGTGTTAAGCCCACCAAAGCTGCTCATGAGATTTGTGCTGCATATGGAGAAGGAGCAATGCCTCAAAGTACCACCTGCCATTGGTTTTCACATTTCAAAAATGGGAATTTTTACCTCAAGGATGGATCACATACTGGTTGACCAATTGAGTTTGATGAAAAGCAATTGAATCAACTTCTTCACGAAAATTCAAGTCAAACAACCAGAGAATTGGCAGAGCAGATGAATTGTTATTTCTTTATTGCCCACAAGAAGCTAAACATAGAGGGGACAAACAAGGACAGACAAAGGGATTAAGTCGATTAGATCGACCCCAGTGTGTAACTGGTACTTAATTTATCGACCCCAAAAAGATGAAAAGCAAAGTCAACCTCGGTGGAATTTAAACTCAGAACGCAACAGCAGACGAAATACCGCTAAGCATTTCGCCTGGCATGCTAATGCTTCTGCCAGCTCGCCACCTTCAGCAGATGAATTGTGATAAAAAAAACTATGGTGAACCACCTTCACTCAATGGGCAAGGTTAAGAAACTTGGCACTTGGGTACCACACACTTGGAGTGAAAACAAGAAAAATCTACACCCCACAATCACCACCAGATTACTTGCTCGACATCACTAAAGATATGGTTACAAACAGCGTTTCCTTTACTGCATTATTACTGGTGATGAAAAATGGTGCCTTCACATCAATGTGAAGCAGCAAAAAGAATGGCTCAGCCCTGACAAACAAGCGATTCTGTGATCAAAACAAGACCTTCATCCTCAAAAGTCCTTGTTGCGTGTATAGTGGGGCTGGGAAGGAATGATTCATCACAAACTGCTTGAGTGCAACCAAACACTCAATGTGGAGCTCTACATTCAATAACTGCACCAGCTTAATGAAGCAATTCAGCAAAAAAGACAGAATAGGCGAAATGACATTCTTCTGTAACACGACAATACCCATCCTCACTTCGCCAATGTGACCAAAGCCATGATTCAAGAAATCAAATGAGAAGCACTGCCTCATCCTCCATACTCTCCAGACTTGACATCATCAGATTTTCATCTCTTTCGACTGCTTTCAAACGTTTTGTGTGGTGTATCATTCAGTAATGACATGGAATTGAGGGCTTGGTTTGACAAATTCCTTGAGTCAAAACAGGGAGATTTCTATTACCAAGGAATTGAAAAACTTATTGAATGATGGGAGGCAGTTATAATCAACAACGGAGAGTATATTATTAATTTGTTGTAGTTTTTTGTTTAAAATAAATTTGAAAAAATGCTCATGAATTATTCCTCAATACAATATTTAAAGCTATATTTGGTTATGGTACATGCACATTTGTAACAGTATGCATTTCCTGAATTCCACACTAGGGATCCAAATCCAGAACTTCAATCAGCAGGAAGCTGTCCACAGAAATACAACCAGCCTAGGTGTGGTGTAAGTATAGAATAACAGACATGAATGGAGTTTAAAATTTTCAACAGCAGAGTAGCAGTTTGCGAAGATTTTTTTCAGCTTTGATAAATGGCGTGTGTGTGTACACGTGCATGCATGTGTGTGTGTAAAATGTTCCCACCAATATGAAAATGTCCAGATGTTTAATCAACTGAACTCTCACTCACTAGATTAGTAAGTGGCTGAGTATCCCTCAGTCATGTGTACTCTTCATGTAATTCCCCAGTATAATTATCCTTTCTACTCTAGACACAAGACCTGAAATTTGGTGGGGAGGGTGATAGTCGATTACATCAACCCCAGTGTTTCATTTGTTCTTAATTTATCGACCCCAAAAGGACAAGAGGTAAAGTCAACGTCAGCAGAATTTGAACTCAGAATGTAATGACGGGGCAGAATACCACTAACCATTTTGTCCAGCATGCTAACAATTCTGCTAGCTCACCATCTTATTCCCCATAATAAAATAATAATAATAATAAGTAAGAGATGTCATGACAATATAGCCAGGCTTGTCCATTGGATACTTTGCAAGAAGTATGGACTTGAAAAAAACAAAAATTGGTATGACCACAAACCTGAAGGCATTGTCAAAAATAGAAATGCAAAGATCCTATGGAATTTTATGATTCAATGTGACCATGAGATTGAGAATAGGAAGCTGGACATAATCTTAATTGAAAAGGAAAACAAACTATGCTGGATCACAGATATAGTATGCCCAGCTGACAACAAGGTATGCGATAAGGAAGAAAGAAAAGTCGAGAGATATGACAGGTTAGCTTGGGGAGTTAAGCAGTTGTGGTTGATGAAAACGGTAGCAGTAGTACCAATAATTGTTGGAGCTCTGGGAATAGTGAGCAAAAATCTCGAGAAGTACGTGGAACAAATAGGGGCTGCAGTAAGGGTGGAACACTGCAGAAAACAGCACTGCTTGGAACCGATCGAATACTCCGGAAGGTGCTCGAAAAATAAGAGGTGTTACCTTGGTTCGCTGGTAATGAACAGCTGACACTGTAGTAAATCTCCATCATTAGAAGCTGTGCAAAGGCAATAAATAATAATAATAATAATAATATACATTGAGTGCAACCAAACACTCAATGTGGAGCTCTACATTCAATAACTGCACCAGCTTAATAGGCGCAGGAGTGGCTGTGTGGTAAGTAGCTTGTTTACCGGCCACATGGCTCCGGGTTCAGTCCCACTGCGTGGCACCGTGGGCAAGTGTCTTCTACTATAGCCTCGGGCCGACCAAAGCTTTGTGAGTGGATTTGGTAGACAGAAACTGAAAGAAGCCCGTTGTATATATATATATATATATATATATATGCGTGTATGTGTTTGTCCCCCTAGCATTGCTTGACAACCGATGCTGGTGTGTTTATGTCCCCGTTACTTAGCGGTTCGGCAAAAGAGACCGATAGAATAAGTACTGAGCTTACAAAAGAATAAGTCCCGGGGTCGAGTTGCTCGATTAAAGGCGGTGCTCCAGCATGGCCGCAGTCAAATGACTGAAACAAGTAAAAGAGAGAAAGAGAATACCTATTTCACCCTGCTCACATGAGTAGAATTGATGTTGTTGTTGAGCCTAAGACACAACTACAACATCACCGTACAGTTTCAGGTGGAAACTGTCTCATTGAAATATTAGCAAGAGACAGGAAGGTGCTGATTGCTTCCTAGCAACTAAGGAATCCATTGATTTTGACTAGCAAGTGTGCGACATAGTAAAAATGACAATTCAGGGAGAATACGCCATATCAATTGTTGTTGAGTTGACTTCAGTGGAAAATATTAGCAGTAAATTGCAGGTACAATATCAGATTATGAAAGTAAATGGTTACAAACATTTACAGACATATCTCTGTGATCTTTGATTTGTTCCTTATTTGACTGGCATTACCATAACTAGAACTGTGAGAGGAAGAACTACTGCTCCATTAATTCTTCTCAGATGCCAGTCCATTATCTAACTGCCGCTCTCAATCTTTTCATTCATTACAACTTAACATGCTATGTCTCTAAAAACCACAAAGAAACACCAACAACAATAGAATTCCTGTCCGTTTAATATGGGCAAAGCTATCAAAGAGAAGCATGTGTTATAAATCACAAGGATATAAACAGTAATTAGATTTTTATAACTGCCTTCAGTGTAACAGTTTTCATCTGATTGTATAATGAAAGCTAAAGTTGAATTGATACTATTTACTTTTACGTGATCAAAGAACTTCAATTCAGAGAAAAACAAAAAAATAAATAAAAGCTTAAAATAAACGAATGACATGAAAAAGCAATTTTTTAAAAAAATTAACATATTTACTAACCAATAATAGATCTGTAAGCCACAATAAATTTGCGGGAAAACTGAACTCAGAGAAGGCTAAAATAATTAGCATGAAGAGAACAGATAAAAACTATAGCAGAACAGAAAGAAATTTGAAATTCGAGGCTTATCATACAAGCAAAAATGATATTTTTGCACCTCTAAGCATGAAAATTTAATTTTCTGTAAATTTAATTCTTAATTTTTTGGAAATTATCTTCGTTCTTCTTTCAGAATTACCTGAAATTGTCAGGTTTTTGTTTTTTATTTCTGTCTCTAAGTGGTAAATTTCAAACCATTAAGAATTTTTTTTTTATATGCCAATTCTTTTTTTTTTTTTTATCACATACCATATCACAACCTACTTGAGCACAGTGACTCTACTCAGTTAGCTGAAGTTTCACATATATACATGCATCTTTTACTAGTTTCAGTTCAGGCTATGCTGGGGCACTACCTTGAAGGTTTTAGTCAAACAAACCAACACCAGTTTTCAAGCAATGGCAGGGGGATGCAACAAACACAAACACATACATACATATATATATCTATATACATACATATATATATATATATATATATATATATATATATATATACATACACATATATAGATACATATATATTATATTTGTATGTGCAGGTGCGCATATATATATATATATATATAATATATATATATATAGAGAGAGAGAGAGAGAGAGAGATATGCACAAACTTCTTTCAGTTTCCATCAACCAAATCCACTCACAAAGTTTTTGATCAGATTTAGAGTATAGTAGAAGACACTCGCTCAAGGTGCCACACTGTAAGACTGAACCCGGATCCATGTAGTTGGAAAGCAAATATTTTTACAACAAAGCCATGCCTATGCCTATATCTATATCCTTTTCTAGTCTAGGCACAAGGCCTGGAATTTTAAGGGAGTGGAGCCAGTCGATTTGATCAACCCCAGTATGCAACTGGTACTTAATTTATCAACCCCAAAACGATGAAAATCAAAGTCAATCTCAGTGGAATTTGAACTCAGAACATAAAGACACATGAAATACTGCTAAGTATTTCGCCCAGCGTGCAAACATTTCTGCATTTCTGGGATCAGGAAGTGAACTCACACACACACACCATCAAACACACACACAAACACACACACACACACACACGTGTGTATCAATGCACATTCCTCATGCTATAAAAGAATTGCATTCATGAAAACCCTACTGAAATGTGGAGTTCCATCTTTCCATTGAACAGAATGTATTTTCTTTCTGACTTCCATATAAATTCACTTCCCTGTAATATAGAAATCAGCTTGAATATAAAACTCTTATTATATAACTCTACATTATGAAGAGCTCAGTGCTTCCATAAGGCAGAAGATGGCCAGATGTACCATCAACCAGATTCTGTTCAAGGTGGTCCACAGTGGAATTGAATTCAGAGCCACATAATTGCTAAACAAACCTCTTAACCAAACCAGCCCCCACTTACTCATAACTCATTCCTTATTATTCCTCCTGTTACTCCCAATGTGTTATATTTTCACAGACCCTTTCCAATCTTTCTTCTACTGTATGGATCCTACTGGAGCTCCCATTCAAACCATATTTTTTCCTTCCACATTTCAAATCAAATATCAGCTTTGATAATGTCACTTTATTATTTCTATCCCTTCAAATTCTACCAAGGTCAACTTTTCCTTTCATTCTTTTAGTGTTGATGGATTAAGTAGCAGTTAAGCATTAGGATCAACGGAATTGACTCGACCCCTCTCCCAAAATTATAGGCACTGTGTTTGAAATAAAGCAATAAGATGAATAAAAATACAGTGTTTTGGTCACGTTATTAGAATGACTGAGTGACACAAATATAATCCTGCCAGGAAAAACAAGAGAAAGAGATGAGTAAAGCGAGAGAGATTGTTTGAAAGATGTGCAGATATGGACAGGAATAAGAACATTTAGATTCATAAAGAAAACCTGAAACCAAGACAAGTGGAAAAAGATTAGTAACAAAATTCAGGTGCCACAGTGACAGAAATACTGTTCTGTTGAATCTGGTAGCAGGTAATATCCAACAATGAAGAACTCTTTTCTCCTGCTGGAAATAATTACCATATTTTCTGGCATACAAGATGCGTCCCCAAAGTCCATCCCCTCCTCACCGTGGTGTGGACACTGGCAACGGGTAGTGTCAGAGCTATGCCGTCGGGAACTTTGGTTCCTGGTAGGGCCACCCAAGGCGGATTGGTCTGACACCGAGTGGTATTAGGGCCACAACCCGGCAGACGGGGCTCTGGTGAAAATCCTCAGAGTGTCTGTTTCAGCAACTGGCGGCTCCTCAGCCATTCTGTCCCTGCGTCTGCGGACAATCTGCGGCAAATAGGATGTCTCTACATGCGGGATTGTTGAGGACCGCTTGTGAAATCCACATATTCCCACGAAACTTCTCCCATGAATTCTCAATAGCGAATACAATGGCAACATCGGCCTGCGCCGATGGAACCGTGACTGGCTCGCTATCTCCAGTGAACTGGTGCAGGACCATCATGCGTGGGCTGCCATGGTTCTAGATGCCTCGAGGGTGGTAGAAGAAGCTGACTCAACCCACCTAGGGTGAATGTTGCCACAAGTACAAGTAGTAAGCATACAAGATGACATGGTATGTAATGTAAACATTCAAACATTGTCATTAGCTTCCCAAATCCTGCTGCATTTCACATGGAATTTTAAATCCTCCAAAGTCATCTTTGTGTGTAAATCAACTTACCATTTTTGCCTGTAAATTTGGGTCTGAAAAATTTGACTTGTATGCTGGGAACTACAGTATATCAGTTTGGACCTAACTGTACAATAAAATCTCTTGGAAATTTTAATATAAGGGACATATTGTCTCTGAACTTTTAGGATTTCATATTTTTAGGTTGTATCGTACTTTTTTCTTCAAAACTGAAGAATACAGCTGCAGCATCTTTGGCAATAAACACATCTCTTATGTATATCAGATGATTGATGGTTCTTCACTGACTCTTAAATATCAGTGAGAATAATATTTTGTTCAATAAACCAGACCAGTCCATCATTAATCATTTATTCAAAAGTATTTTACATAAGTAGTTTGACTGATAAGAGATTGGCCTGTAACTTAAAGGGAATCAGTATGATGGTTTCTTGGTTTTGGTCTGGTGGAAATAATGATAGATTCCTTCTAAGGAAGAGGATAATAATATCTTTCAGATAGGATGGGTTAAAGAAAAATAAAAGAAGTTTACTCATTTCATATTGCAATTTGGAGACAATACAGGCTTCCAACAAGCCAATTCCTGATTCATTACATTTCTGGTGGCAAGAATGATAAGGAAGCATCTATAACTCAGAGGCCTTCATACAAACAGCATCTGCATTTTTGCCAATGTTTACATCTTTCATTGATATTTACCGCCTTTATCAATATACAGTGACAGAAGAGAGAGAGAGAGAGAGAGAGAGAGAGAGAGAGAGAGAGGGAGGAACAGAGACAGGAGAAACACACACATACACACATAGACACAACAGTCATCTTTTAGTTTCCATCTACCAAATCCATATCTGGAACAATAGCAAAAGACACTTGCCCAAGGTGCTGCACAGTGGGGCTGAACCCAAGACCACATGGTTGGGAAGCAAACTTCTTAATTACGCACCCATGAATGATATTAAATGCTTCTCCCCAATTAAGTAAAATGGAGATGATGTTGACGTTATGGCTGGTTGCTTCGTGCTTTCAAAGACCAGTTAAAGAAAGAAATCCTTTTCTTGAAAAACAGTTTAGGATTTGCATGTTTCTGGGCCTTAACCCAGAAACATGCATGTCCTCAGGTGTGAATCTTGGCTGGTAGGGGTGCTTGCCTCCCCTTCACAAATATAAGGACACAGAAAATGTGTCAAAGCCGACAAGAAGCGTTCAATGCTTCCTAGGGCTAAACAGCAGTGGTGTAATTCCCATACGGGACTGTCACGTTAAGTTGACAGTATACAACCACTCTATCACTCCACCACCGCTCATGTCACTTTGAAACATTTAAAAATTCAATATTTCTGAGTTTAGGATTGGTGACAGAAAAAGCCTCCGGTTGTAAAATCCTTCCTTAATAACTTTCATGGTTATTTAGAAAAATGGATGTTAAATGAATGAATGAACAAAATATGCATACAAAGGGCATTCTATCAAATTTCACACACAAGATGTTGGTTAATCAAAGATAAAAAGTAAAAGAAACTTACTGAAGGAGTTAAACAATGAAACTGAACCCAAAGCATCTAGATTGCAAAACAAAGTCCACAACTGTCCTATGATACCCTACCAGGTTGTTGGAAAATGTTGGGTACCATGTAAAAAGCACCCAGTCCGATCTGTAAAGTGATTGATTTCAGAAAGGACATCTAGTCGTAAAAAACTCTACCAAAACAGACTTTGCCTGTGCTGGTGCCACTTAGGTTGGTTCTGGGAATGGCATCCAACCATAAAAACCATGCAAAAGTAGACAGTGGAATTCAGCACAGTCCTCCAGCATATCACTTCCTGTCAAACCATACCACCCGTGCCAGCATGGTGGACAAATGTTAAATGATGATGATCATCATCATCATCATCATCGTTTAACGTCCGTTCTCCATGCTAGCATGGGGATGATAATGATGATGATGCTGATCATGATGGTGATTAGGATGATGATGAAGAAGAACATAATGCTACCATCTCACAGATAGATTTTTGAGTGATATTGTTCAAAGGAAAATGAAAGGTTGTATTGTTCTCTATTATTTGAATTAAAATTTTGCCATTGATTGATTGATTGATTGATTCTAGTTTCAGCTTATGAGCTGTGGCCATGCTGGGGCACCGCCATTTGGTGTTGCTACTTGGTTTCACTTCATGGAGGCTTTCTAGCAACTGCTATTTGGTGAAGTTGGTTCATCTGGGACACCTGACAGGAAGAGATCCAGCTTCATTTTAAAGACATCTGTATCCACCCCATCCAGGTCTCTCAGGTTCTTTGGGAGGATATTGAAGAGCTGTGGGCCTCGGAAGCCCAGGCTATCACAGAATCTTGTCCTACATCTTGATGGCAGGTTTGGAGTCCTAGGCACCACGCAGTGGCGCCCAGTTCTGGCATTTGCGTAACTCTCGATGCCAAAGTTCAGGACACTTCCCTCCAGGATCTTCCAGATGTATATTATGGCATATCTTTCCCGCCTACGCTCCAGGGAATATAATTTTAATCTCTTGAGTCTTTCCCAGTAGCTTACATTCTGCATAGAGGCTATCTTCTTTGTGTAGCTTCGTTGGATCGCCTCAAGTTCTGTGATCAACTTGACACTGGATGGTGACCATAGCTGAGAGCAATAGTCAAAGTGGCTTAGGACAAGTGTCTTCCAGAGGACCATCATGGTTTCTTGTTCTCTTGTTCTAAAGGTTCTAAGAATCCATCCAGCCAGCCGTCTACATTTCATTGTCAGTTTAGCAACATGTACATGAAAGGTCGCGTCATCACTCATGTGAATACCCAGGTCACGCACTGATTGTGCCTCTGGGATTGCAATCCCTCCGGGTCCAGTGTATTCATTGGGTATTGCATTCAGTTTTGCATGCTGATAGTATAAAGCTTGAAACTTTCCAGCATTGAACTGCATGCTTTTCTTTTCAGCCCACTTGTATATTTCGTCCAGCTCACATTGCAGGTGTTTAGTGTCCTCAGGGTTCTGTATTGCCTGTGAAACTTTTGTATCATCTGCATAACTTGTGATTGTGGCTCTCTGCGTGGCTGAGGGCATGTCTGAGAGGGCCATTATGAACAGTAGTGGTCCCAGAACAGTGCCCTGCGGACACCGCTCACTATTTGTGTGTTAATGGAGGTGGCCCCATTGGCTACTACCACTGACTTCTATCCTTCAGAAAGTCATGAAGCCATTCTCCCAGTTTTCCAACTATGTTGAGATCATGCAGTTTGTGACATATCATTCCATGATCGACTTTATCAAAGGCCTTTGCAAAGTCGAGATATATCACTTCCACATTTGAGTGGTTGAGCAGCCGTTTCAGCACCCAGTCATAGTGTTGTAGGAGCTGAGTTAAACAGCTTCTCCCTGGTCGGAAACCATGTTGGGTGTCGGGCAGCAAGTCATTCTCTTCAAGGAAGGTGATCAGCTTCCTTCTGACTATTCGTTCCATGACCTTGCTGATGTGTGAGGTCAGAGAGATAGGTTTATAGTTCTTGGCTTCCGCTCTGCTACCTCCTTTATGAATGGGGCATATTTTACCTTCCTTCAGTTTTCCTGGAAGTTTGCCAGCTGCAAGGAAGCTCTGAAGGAGGAACTGCAGTGGTCTTGCTAGGACTCTCTTACATGCTTTTAGGAGGATTGCCGGGAATCCATCGGGGCCAGTAGCTGAGTCTGTTTTCATTTCATCTATAGCCTTGGTTACATCGTCTTCCTTTATATCGATGTAATCTATCGTCGCCGCCTCTGATTTTATATCTGCAGTGGTAAAAAAGTCAGTTGGATTGGTGATTTGGAGATGCCCAAGGGGTGGAGTGAAAACACTCTTGAATTGCTCATTCAGTATTTCACTTACCCTCATTGGTTTTCCTGTAAGTGTGCCATCCTTTTCGAGGAGTGGCCCTATTCTACAGTGCACTGTAGCTGTTTCTTTGGCCATACCTGTAGAAAGCTCTGGGGTTAGATTTTATGTTTTCTATAGCCCAGGCTTCTTTGTCTGCTCTTTCTTTTCTTTCATGGGAGAGTTGCAGACATTTTTCGATTTCCAACAGTTTTATTTTTAGGCGGGACTTTTCACTGCTTTCAATCTGTTTGTTTAGGCGATTTGAAAATTTCGTATGCCGTCTCATTAAAATTTTCCTCTCTCTGGGGATTTTGTTCTTGTGTACAGTGGCCTTTCTCTCTGGGACACATTTGTAGCATATGGCTTGCATTACAGACATGAATTGTTGAAGTTTCACGTCGATGTCTGGCGAGGAGAGACATTTAGGCCAGTTTTGTTTGAGGATCTCTTTCTCAATTTGTTTCCAGTTTGCCTTATGGTAGTTCAAGCTGGAAAGATTTTGAGGGTTTCTTGTAGGCTGCATGTCCGTGCTCTCTTTTGGCCCGTACATGGTCAGCTCTATCATGTTGTGATCCGAGAGTAGTGTCGGTGTCACTTTCACATTATGGATGAGATCCATGTCATTTGTGAAGCAGAGATCCAGTGTGTTACCTGCCCTGGTTGGTTGGAGTATTACCTGCTCCATGTACAGGGTGTTGATGAGGTTCAGGAGGGACCTCGCCTGTCCTCGTTCACATCTTGTCATTCCTGGGAGAGAAAGGCCCTCGGGCCATCTGACATTGGGCAGATAGAAGTCTCCCATAAGAAGCACACCTATGTGTTGTTCTAATGTGGTTAGAATTTCTTCTATTTTTATAAGGCAGTCTTCAAACTTGCCCACATGGCTTGGGGCATCTGAAGGGCGATATGTAGCACACACAACTACATCAAGTTGCCTAATATGTACAATTAGTGTGTCACACACCGAGTTTGAGTATGACAAGAGGACCTGGGGTGTGAGGTCCTCACGGATGTACATAGCAACACCTCCATGACTCCTTTCTTTCCTGTCGGTCCGTAGTACAGCATACTGTGGTATGTGTAACTCCGCATCTGCTATGTCCGGTTTCAGGTGCGTTTCTGTAAGTGCTATGCATAAGGCTTGATTGCATGCAACAAAGTATCTCAGGAACGGGATCTTTGTCCTGTTACTGAGTGTTTGCAGTCCTCTGATGTTCAGTAGGAGTATCGAGGTGAGGTGTACGTTGTTGCCGGCGGTGTCCATCCTGTGTCTGTTTGCTGTGGTGGTCTGGTATATAGTGGGTAGTCCCACCTGCGGGCTTGGGTTTGATGAAGCCAGGTCAGCTGCTGTACAATCTTTTGTGCCATGCACAAAAAAGATTGTTGCTCAGCAGCTGCTCTTTCGGCAACATCATGTTGGCTGTTTGTGGCGCGCACAACATCTGCGTACCTCCGCTTTGGGGCAGGTGGTGCATAGTCCATCCCTTTTCTTTGTGTTGATGGTTTGTCCATCTGCCTCGTGTCTCTGTGGCAGGGTCCCCGATGTGCAAAGCGGCAGCCTGCACCTTCCTTTCCGTGCCAGCAGGAACCTCTCAGGTAGAACATACACACCCGTGTGCGCTGTTTGGTTCCATCCTTTGCGGTTCCACTTCTATTCCTGGTTGTTTCACTCTTTGGTCCTGCTTGAGCTTTTTCTTTTCCTTTAGCTCTTCCAGTCCTTCTTTTAGTTCTTCTTCCTCCCTCTACCTCTTCACCGGGTTCTCCGTCTCCATGGCCCTTGCTGCCGGTTGGAGAACTTGCACCTGGGTTCACTTCCCGGGCAGGTTTCTCATTCAAAACCTCCTCCTGGGCGTCCACCAGGTGGGGTGACTTCTTTCATCGTCTCCATTCTTGCCATCTTTGCCCCGCTCGTTCTCAAAGATGGCATCAAGTGCGCCAATGTGCGACCGTACAAGCGCATATGAGCGCACGAATTCCTGTCGCTTTCGCTCCATCTGAGCCGCTGTCCTCTTGTAGCCTCTGCTCTTCAGCGCAGCCGCAATCACCTCGCTAGGGCTATCTCCGCTGGCGCACTCCCATGCTCGTACGAATAAATCCAGCTCGTCACGTCTCCATGCTCTGGACATGCTGGATAATCCGTCTATCCGTTTATCTATCTAATTATGTTCGAGAGAAGACAGGATGATATTACGGCTAATTAGAAGATAGAGTACTTGAAAAAGAAATATTAACAATATTAAAGTTTGTGTAAAAACGTTATTTGGGTAAAAACGTTATTTAATCTTAAGGCTAATTAGGAGATAGAGTATCTGAAAATATATTAGCAATATTAATATTATATAGAGTGTGGTAAAAAACGTTATTTAATCTTAAGGCTAATTTGGAGATAGAGTATCTGAAAATATTAGCAATATTAATATTATATTAGAGTGGGTAATATTAACGTTATTTAATTTAATCTTAAGGCTAATTAGAAGACAGAGTATCTGAAAATATATACAATATTAAGCAATATTAACCGTTATTTAATTTAATCTTAAGGCTAATTAGACGTTATTAATATTAAACGTTATTTAATTTAATCTTAAGGCTAATTAGAAGATAGAGTATCTGAAAATATATTAGCAATATTAATATTATATTAGAGTGTGGATAAAAACGTTATTTAATCTTAAGGCTAATCAGGAGATAGAGTATCTGAAAATATATTAGCAATGTTAATTTATATTAGAGTGTGGGTAATATTAAACGTTATTTAATTTAATCTTAAGGCTAATTAGAAGATAGAGTATCTGAAGAATTATTAACAATATTAAACAATATTAAACGTTATTTAATTTAATCTTAAGGCTAATTAACAATATTAAACAATTAACGTTATTTAATTTAATCCTAAGGCTAATTAACAATAGTTATAACAATATTAAACAATATTAAACGTTATTTAATTTAATCTTAAGGCTAATTAACAGTAATTATTAACAATATTAAACAATATTAACGTTATTTAATTTAATCCTAAGGCTAATTAACAATAATTATTAACAATATTAAACGTTATTTAATTAATCCTAAGGCTAATTAGACGTTATTAATATTAAACGTTATTTAATTTAATCTTAAGGCTAATTAGAAGATAGAGTATCTGAAAAATTATTAACAATATTAAACGTTATTTAATTTAATCTTAAGGCTAATTAACAATAATTATTAACAATATTAAACAATATTAAACGTTATTTAATTTAATCCTAAGGCTAATTTGACGGTATCAATATTAAACGTTATTTAATTTAATCTTAAGGCTAATTAGAAGATAGAGTATCTGGAAAATTATTATATCGAGAACAGTTATTGAAAATGTAAACAAACCAAATGACGATCGCAACTTTAACTAAGATGTGGGCCTAAGTGAAAGATAAAATAGAATAATAAATAAAATATGAAATAGATGAAATTGATACTTAATCCAACAATGTGGTCTGGATTATTTTTTTTTTGGTTTACGGGATTTTTTCAGGAGAGATGCTTCTTTTTTCTTTCTTGCAGGAGATAACTTGATTCAGTTATTTTTGCACCATGTGCGTTTCGGCGAAAATGAAAATTACTGTGTATATGTATATATTTATATATATATTTTTAAAAATATTTTTAACCAAAGTGTTGTAGTGATCTCTATGACTTAGAGTTTTACGTTTTGCAACTACAGTGGGTTATTTCGCCGTTCTATGCAGACTTTTTCACAGAGCAAAGGCAATCACGTCTTTCTCTGCTGAAAACGGATTTTTTCTCAGTTGAAAAAGATGAAAATAATTGCTTGATGAATAGTTTTAACCAACCATTTTATCTAGTTTATTTCATAGGCTATGGGCTATGATTAATATCATGGGTCCATTTTTGTGATATTTTTTTTCAACAAGATTTACTGTCCTTGTGTTTAAACTAGTTTTTAATTTTCATTTCATATCATGTTTTATACTTTATTTAAAAAGTGATATTATCCAGCATAAAACAAAAATAGTTTGCTTTTCACAGATTCTGTTATCATAGAATCTAATAATGTAATATCTCATTAAATATCACATTATCTTCACTTCAGTATATATATATATATATATATATATATATATATATGTGTGTGTGTGTGTGTGTGTGTGTGTGTGTGTGTGTGTGTATAAGAAAAAGTTAAGGTAGAAAACGCTGAAATAATTTTATCATAAAAAATATTTTAGTACCGGTTTCAGTCATTGGGACTTTTTCAACTCTTCAAATATGGAAGACAAATTTTGGAAAAATTAAATGCAAAGTTTTTTAAAAAAGATATCTGCATATTATTCAAATACAAGGGGCATTTTCCTAGTATTTGAATACTATGAAAATATTCTTTTGAAACACTTTACATTTAATTTTTCCAAAATTTAATTGTTTTCCATACTTAGAGTTGAAAAAGTCTCAATGACTGAAACCGGTACTAAAATGTTTTTTATAAAAAAATTATTTTAGCATTTTCTACCTTGACATTTTTACCTTATACATATCAACTTGTGTGTTCCTTTTCGACCTTCTACATATATATATATATATATATATATATATATATATATATATAAGGCCCTCTTAGGTCATGAATAACCACAGGGTTGCACCTAAAAAGTTCCCCTCTGAGGAACAAGTCTGGGCAAGGTTGTTTATGGAAGACCAGCAATCGTCCATGCATACCAGCCTCACTTCTCCATGCCACCAATGTTATCCAAGGTAAAGCCAAAGACCAATACAGCTTGGCACCAGTGACATTGCAACTCATTTCTACAATTGAGTGAACTGGAGCAACATGAAATAAAGTTTCTTGCTCAAGAACAAAACACAAAGCCAGGTCCAGCAATTGAACTTACAGTATACATACATATCATCATCATCATCATCA
>NC_043008.1:35715463-35717963 GCF_006345805.1 Octopus sinensis
TGTAAAATGAACAAACAAGTGATTAAGCTTGAAAATGTTTAACAATTCCTACTTGTGTTTGTTGTTTATTCCCCTCACTATCGGCCCCTTTCTTCTGGTACAGCCCTTACTGAAAAGACCTATGACTAAAGGCATTCAAGCTGTGACCACCACATTCATTTTTAAAAATACATTAGCCAGTGTGAACCCACCCTCTTTTAACATATTTACAGCAACTGGAACATGTCGGGTTCCAGTGGATCCAATTAATGGAACAGTCTGCTTGGGAAATTAATGTACAAATGGCTGAGCACACCACTGGCACTATGAATATTATCCAAGCCCTTCATTCTCAGTCTACCCCTAGGTTTCCTGTCAGTTGGCTCAGCTTGAAGAAGTCATCTTGTGATTCTTTCTTGTGACATTCTAATAACAAAGCTGTAGAACAGGGTCTGTGACCACTCAACAGTAATTATCAAGAAATAGCAGTCAAATCTCCCACAAATTATATCCTCCAAACAATTAAACCTAGAGAAAATCCTGATGGCCATGGCTGGAATGCTTTTGATAAAAGCCTGCTCTATCAGGAACTTTGGGCTAAACAGCAACAATATCATGCCAACTACTAAAATCAATAGAAAGAGTTAAAAGAGTCACCATGCGGTCACTCAACCTGCAAGAAACAACACCTAAATCTCCCTCAAAACTCTCCACACCAAGTAGTCTTAGAAAAGAACACAATGGATGATGTGGAGCTGGATTCCTTGCTCGTAGGCAAAGGTGAAGTGGTCATGACTGGAATGTCTTTGATTAATGTCTGCTTGACCAGGACTGATTTGTGGCTAAACAACAACACAAACAACAACCACCATCACCAACCACCACCACCACCACCATAACTATCATGATCATCATCATCATCATGAAGCATTCCTCTTTGGTCTCTATGTGTTAAAAGAGTAATCCACTCCTCCATCCATCATCCATCAACACAACTGGCCTGACTCCCACTACAACTACCAACACCACTGCCACTACCATCCCACAATGTATTCTACTAGAGAACATATCGGACACATCGATATATCAGACACATCATATATAATTATACTCAGAGTGCTAAGGGACTTAATTAACTTAATAAAATGACAGCCAATAGTTAATTGTTTTAAATTACAGAGCTTGCGAAAAGAGTGAAAAAAACTCTGTGGATACGAGAGAGAGAGGGAGAGAGAGAGAGAAACAGACTGAAAGAGAGGGACAGAGAGATAAACAGAGTGAGAGAGAGAGAGAGACAGAGAGGTCCATGGTGTAAAAGTTTACACGGACGATAAGCTGCTGCCGCTGCTGTTGCAGTTGTTGTTGTCGAATAGTGGATGGAAAATACAACTTCTGTTGACCACTGATCACATGGATCTGTTTGTACACAGAACCTGCATGCACTCACACATATGCAGATGTGTATGAGGCAACTTAGCAATCATTAGAGCAGTCATGAAGACAATGCAACCTGCAAGCCACATGTGGCCAGCAGTGCTCTCAGAATGGCCCAACATAAAATTATCTTGAGTCTTTTTTAGTAATGCAACCTGTCTGACAATCAGCCATGTCTCATGTAGCCCATTTCTCAGAAAAAAAGTTGACCATGTCTGAGTTAGACTATCAGAAGAAATGCAAGGCGGCAAGCTGGTAGAAACGTTAGCACACCAGGTTAAATGCTTTGCAGTATTTCGTCTGCCGTTACGTTCTGAGTTCAAATTCTGCCGAGGTCGACTTTGCCTTTCATCCTTTCAGGGTCGATAAATTAAGTACCAGTTACACACTGGGATCGATATAATCAACTTAATCCGTCTGTCTGTCCTTGTTTGTCTCCTCTGTGTTTAGCCCCTTGTGGGTAGTAAAGAAATAGGTATTTTGTCTGTTTTTACATTCTGAGTTCAAATTCCACTGAGATCAACTTTGCCTTTCGGGGTCGATAAATTAAGTACCAGTTGTGTACTGGAGTTTATCGACTGGCCCCTTCCCCAAAAATGTTGGGCCTTGTGCCAAGAGCAGAAAAGAATATCAGAAGATATGCATTGCGGGATTTATTCTTCTGGCTCCTTATCTGTTCTGAGTTCAAATCCTACCAAGGTTCAACCTTGTCTATCATCTTTTCAGGTTCAATAAGTAAAATACCAGTCAAGAGAAATAAACTGGTGGAATCATTCGAGCATCTGCCAAGATACTGTGTCATATTTGTTCCAGCCCTTTAGGTTTTGATTTCAAATATTTGCAGTGAACTTTGATTAACATTCAAATTATTCTATCAAATGTGATGCTTATTTATTCACTGTTTTGAATAAATCATGCATTATCTTGTAGCTTCAAGATTCCAGTGATATGATAATTTATTTCTGAATGACATTGCAGGGTAGGTATGAGATGCCAGCTCTGGCCAGCTTGAACATAAAACAGATAGAATATTCAGGCTGGATATGGCTGGATTAAATGCTAAAAGGTTAGTCCATCATTTGGATTA
>NC_043008.1:35725463-35732963 GCF_006345805.1 Octopus sinensis
AGTATTTATTACCCCTGTGCATCTGCCACACAAAAACTATTTTCCCAGTGAACCTTCCTTTGATATTGCTGCACCTTTTATGTGTCCATAGCTTACACCAGGTACATCATATGGAGTTTCTTTCCATGCTTTTCTACAGACCGAGCAGGGCCATCTACCTAAAGGGGGTTGTGATTTGACAGCATTCCTACAAACACACACACACACACACACACAGATACAGTGCAATATTTTTCCCATGTATGCTGACTATAGATAACAGTCAAATCAATATATACAGAGGAAACTTATAATTATCTTTTATGTCACTTGTATCAGTCAGTTGACTGTGGCCATGCTGGGGCACCACCTCGAAGGGCTTTAGTCAAACAAATTGACCTCAGAACTCATTTTTTAAGCCTAGTACTTATACTATTGGTCTCTAGCTGAACTACTAAGTTATGGGGATGTAAACACACCAGCACTGGTTGTAAAACAGAAGTGGGGGACGAACAGAGACACAAAGATACACACATAAATATATACATATACATATACACATATACATATACATATATATATACATATACATATATATATATACATATATATACATATACATATATATATAACATATACATATATATTTACATATACATATATATATACATATACACATATATATACATATACACATATATATATATATATATATATATATATATATATATATATATATATATATATATAAGAAAATAGTAAAGTGTGAAAAAACGACAGAAGGCTTAAATGTTAAAAAATATATATATTTGTGTCAAAATGTCTGGAGAATATTGGAAAAATTTTTTTTTCCTTTCCTTAAAATGACATAATTTTAAAATTTTTAAAGAAATTACCGGTTTCGCGTGTAGCTTTTCAAATTTCTTGTCACAAGAAATTTGAAAAGCTACACGCGAAACCGGTAATTTCTTTAAAAATTTTAAAATTATGTCATTTTAAGGAAAGGAAAAAAAAATTTTTCCAATATTCTCCAGACATTTTGACACAAATATATATATTTTTTAACATTTAAGCCTTCTGTCGTTTTTTCACACTTTACTATTTTCTTATATATTCACCCACGTGCTTTACCAAACAAACTTTCTTATCTATATATATATATATATATATATATATATATATATATATATATATCATGGTCTTCTTTCAGTTTCTGTCTACCAAATCCACTCACAAGAGTTTAGTCAGATCAAGGCTATATTAGAAGACACTTGCCCAAGGTGCCACTCAGTGAGACTGAACTTAGAACCATGTGGCTGGGAAGCAAGCTTCTTACTGCTCAGTCACACCTGTGCCATACCTAACCATTTTTAAAAATGAGAAGGAAGGATACAGTAGATATAATATAAAGGACAGGGTGGTCATGCCTGGAATGTTTTTGATCAAAGCTCTACTCAAGCTGTGCTGACTTTGAGCTTGAAATTAAGATCAACAATCTGGCAGTGTGGTTAAGAAGTTCACTTTGTAACCACATTGTTTCAGGTTCTGTCCCACTGCACAACAGCAGCTGGGGTAAATATCTTCTACTAGAGATCCAGGCCAACCAATACCTTGTGAGTGAAGTTGGTCAATAGAACATAGGAGTGGCTGTGTGGTAAGTAGCTTGCTTACGAACCACATGGTTCCAGATTCAGTCCCACTGCATGGCACCTTGGGCAAGTATCGTCTACTATAGCCTTGGGCCAACCAAAGCCTTGTGAGTGGATTTGTGGATTTGGTTGACGGAAACTGAAAGAAGCCTGTCGTATATATGTGTGTGTGTGTGTGTGTGTGTGTGTGTGTGTATATATATATATATGTATATATATGTGTATATATATATATATATATGTATGTATGTATCACTACACTCGCGGAGTGGTTGGCGTTAGGAAGGGCATCCAGCTGTAGAAACTCTGCCAGATCAGACTGGAGCCTGGTGCAGCCCCTGGCTTCCCAGACCCCAGTCGAACCGTCCAACCCGTGCTAGCGCGGAAAACGGACGTTAAACGATGATGATGATGATGATATATATATGTGTGTGTGTATCGGTTTGTGCATCTGTGCTTGTCCCCACCCCAACATTGCTTGACAACCGATGCTGGTGTATTTACGTCCCTGTAACTTAGCGGTTCGACAAAAGAGACCGATAGAATGAGTACTAGGCTTACAAAGAATAAATCCTGGGTTCGATTTGCTCGACTAAAGGCAGTGCTCCAGCATGGCCACAGTCAAATGACTGAAACAAGTAAAAGAGTAAAAGAGTAAAAGAGAGCCACTGTCTGATTCTGAAATCAAACTCATAACCCAACACTGTAACCACTAGGCCACAGAACTTCATGTGTGTATGTGTGTGTGTGTGTGTCACACATATCCACACACTGAATAAAACAGATACAGTGCAATATTTTTCACATTTGTTCAACTCGTCCTAGCAAGGAAAACGGATGTTAAAAGATGATGATGTGGAACTGATTTTGAGTGACACCATCAAAGAGGCAGACACATAATGTAACTAAAAGTTTGCTGATGCCATAGATGGAATGGCTACAAGAAAGGAAGATTAATTTATTGAATAAGTCTCAACCATCTTCAAAGAACTTCCACCAAATTTGGGAAGGAAATCAATGTTGAGAGACCAAATGTTAAAGGAGCCATCTCTTCAGATATCTTTCAACAAAAACAGAAAATAAAGGAGTTGTATACTGTCAACTTAATGTGACAGTCCCATGAAGGGAATAATAAATACTACTGCTATTTAGCCCTAGGAAGCAGCAACGCTTCCTGTCGGCCTTGACACATTTCCTGAGTCCTTATGTTTGCAAGGGGCAGATAAGCACCTCCATCCAGCCAAGCCTGCAACCAGTGACTAGTTTCTGAATATTTGCTCGTCATCAGTCTGTAGTAGCATGGCCTGCCAGCTGGAGATGCCTATCTAGCCTTTGCGAACATATAAGAATTCTAGTGAAATGCATTCACTGATTACAAAAATAGAAATAATACATTTCTAAATAAAGGGTTTGAGCAGAAATTCAAACACCTGACAGCACTCATTAACCCTTTAGTTACCATATTTCTGTTGAAAAGCACAGCATTTGTTTTAATTAATTTTGAAAATAATATGATAAAATAAATGCGCCCTTTTAAAGCCTAGCCAGGATCACGGGCCCGGTTTCCCGATTTCTATGGCATATGTGTTCCCCAGCTGGATGGGACACCAGTCCATCGCAGCGCTACTCATTTTTGCCAGTTGAGTGGACTGGAGCAACGTGAAATGAAGTGTTTTGCTCAAGAACACAATGCATCGCCCGGTCCAGGAATCGAAACCACAATCTTAGGATCATGGTACTGACACCCTAACCACTAAGCCAAGTGCCTCCACAATTTTGAAAATAATGAAGAATTTACTGATATAACTTTGTCATTATTAAGCTGGTGTTTGAAAGACAAATCAACAGAAAATTTTGAAGAAAAGTTTTTACTGAGACCCCAGGAGTGGTTGGATTGATAAAGGATCAATATTGGAAATCCTTGGATGATGCAACCATTAGTGGCTCAACTGAGTCTGTTGTTTGGGACCTTCAGCAGGTTATCCCAGCCCTAAAGCTTCTCAGGCTTGAGATCAACCCATCCAAGTCAGAGGTCATAAATGTTTGCAAAAAGTGTTCAACTAATAACTTTACTAATCAAACTTAGGTAAATATGATTTCATTGAAGCAAAAATATTGCTTATTCTGTTCATAAAACAATAGTTCACGTATTAGTATTAATTAAAACAGAATCAAAGGTTCTTCCTTAGACAGAGGGCTCATAAGGGCAGTTTCCTACATTAGATGATATATATACTCCTCCCCCACCCCTTGGATGGGATGCCAGTCCATCACAGAATAATTCATTTTTGCCAGTTGAGTGGAATGGAGTATTCTGCTCAAGAACACAATGCACTGCCTGGTCCTGGAATTGAAACCATAAACTTAAAATCATGAGTACAACACTCTACCTAGTGAGCCACACAACTCCACACTCGTAATGATAATTGCTTCTAATCTAGAAGCAAAGCTAACAATTTTTAGGAGAGAAGATTAGTCAATTACATCAAATTCCAGTACATGACTGGTATTATATTTAATAATAATAATAATAATAATAATAATAATAATAATAATGGTTTCAAATTTTGCCACAAGGGCACCCATTTTGGGGGAGGGGATATGTCGATTACAGAGACCCCAGTGTTCAACTGGTGCTTAATTTATCGACCCTAAAAGAATGAAATGCAAAGTTGACCTAGGTGAAATTTGAACTCAAAACATAGCGATGGGTGAAATACCGCTAAGCATTTAACCCAGCATACTAGTCTGCCAGCTCACCGCCTTAATAATAGTAATAATAATAATAATAATAATAATAATAATAATATAATAATAATAATAATAATAATAATATTTTCAAATTTTGGCACAAGGCCAGCAATTTTAAGGAGAGGGGATTAATCAATTACATCGACCCCAGTATTTGACTGGTGCTTATTTCATCAACCCTGAAAGGATGAAGCAAAGTCAATTTCAGTGAAATTTGAACTCAGAACACAAAGGTAGACAAAATGCCACTAAGCATTTTGTCAGGTGTGCTAACAATTCTACCAACTCACTGCCTAAATAATAATAGCGTGGTATATAATAAGTGCCATGGATCCACTGTTGAAACACACGAAGAAGGCCGCCGCAATCAAAACTGAAAATAGTGTAACTAAAGAGAAATTTAAACAAGAAATGAACGAAAACAAAAACATGGAAGAAAACAAAATGTATGGTCAGTTTGCAAGAGATGTGAATGCCAAAACAGATACAGAGGACCGGTGGCTATGGATGAGGAGGAGTGACCTGAAAATAGAGACAGAAGCACTTGTATGCACAGCTCAAGAATAAGCATTAAGGATCAATTAATTATATGAAGTGCAGAACTGACAACACTACCAATAGCGACAAATGCAGAATATGTGGGGAAAGGTGTGAAATGCGTTAGTGAATGCCCAAAATTGGAACATCACAAATACAAACAACACCATGACAATGTGGCAAGAATGATCCATTGGAAGCTCTGTGGAAACCATGGTCTACAAAGAGCAAAGACATGGTATGAACAAACCTCAGAAGGAGTCACCAAAAATGAGAACTGCAAAATTCTGTGGGATGTAATGATCCAGTGCAACCACCTGACCAGACAGAGGAAACTGGACATTGATGTGGTGAATAAAAAAAAAAACAACGTGTATGATTATCAACATAACATAGGTGTAGGAGTGGCTGTGTGGTAAGTAGCTTGCTTATGAACTACATGGTTCCAGGTTCAGTCCCACTGTGTGGCAACTTGGGCAAGTGTCTTCTACTATAGCCTCAGGCTGACCAAAGCCTTGTGAGTGGATTTGGTAGACGGAAACTGAAAGAAGCCTGTCGTATATATGTATATGTATGTGTATATATATATATGTATGTATATGTTTGTGTGTCTGTGTTTGTCTCCCCAGCATTGCTTGAAAACCAATGCTGGTGTGTTTACTTCCCCGTAACTTAGTGGTTCATCAAAAGAGACCAAAAGAATAAGTACTAGGCTTACAAAGAATAAATCCTGGAGTTGATTTGCTTGACTAAAGGCGGTGCTCAAGCATGGCCACAGTCAAATGACTGAAACAAGTAAAAGAGTAAAAGAGTATAGCATGCACCGGTGACAACAGGATCAATGAGAAAGAAGAAGAAAAAATAAACAACTATGACAATTTAAAGTGGGAAATAAGAAGGTTGTGGTCAATGAAGAAAGTAGATGTGATACCAATAGCAATTGGTGCAATTGGAAGTATCAGCACTCAGCTACCAACATGGCTGAAAAAGATCGGTACAAGTGTGAAAGTAGAACACCTACAAAAATCAGCATTGCTTGGAAGTGCAAGAATTCTTTACAGGATTCTTGAAGCATGACCAGTAAAGCAAGTGTCACCTTAGTCAGCTGGCTGTGGACAGCTGACACTTTCCATCATACCCAGCAAAATAAGCTGAGTTTTCATATAATAATAATAATAATAATAATAATAATTAATTTTAAATTTTGGCACAAGGCCAGCAATTTCAGGGAGTGGGGCTAAGTGGATTACATCAACACCAGTGCTCAACTGGTGCTTATTTTATGAACCTCAAAAGGATGAAAGGCAAAGTTGACCTTGGTAGGATTTGAACTCAGAACACAAAGCCAGAAACAATAGCACTCTACATTTTGCCTGGCATTCCAATGATTCTGACTGTAAGAATAATAAAAAAAAAAAGTTTGGTTGTAAACCTGTTCAACTGTTGTCTGTGTGAGGAAAGAAACTGTAATAAGACAATGGTGAAGAGACGAGCAAAAGAAGTGAACACAGCCATGGTGATTAGGGAAAGTACAATAAGGAAATGTAGGGTGATGGTGGTGGTGGTGGTGGTGGTGGTGGTGGTGCCAGTGATGATGACGACAATAACAACAGCAATGATGATGACGACGACGACGACTGTAATAAGAGGGAAGATAACAAGAATGATGATTAGAGAGAGAGAGAAGAGAATTATGACGATTATGTTGAACAGGAGGATTATGATCACAATGGTGAGGGTGGTGACAATGATGATAAGAAAGAGGATGATTAGGATAATGATGATGAAGATGATAATGATGGTGGTGGTGGTGGTGGTGGTGGTGGTGATGGTGGTGGTGGTGGTGAAGAAGATAGTAATAATGATAACAATGATGGTGATTATGATGATTATGATGATGATGATGATGATGATGATGATGATGATGATGATTATGGTGATGATGATGATGATGATGATGATGATGATGATGATGATGATGATTATGATTATGGTGATGATGATTATGATTATGGTGATGATGATGATGATGATGATGGTGGTGGTGGTGATGATGATGATGATGATGATGATGATGATGATGATGATGATTATGATTATGGTGATGATGATGATGATGATTATGATGATTATGATGATTATGATTATGATGATGATGATGATTATGATGATGGTGGTGATGATGATGATAATGGTGATGATGAAGAAGATAGTAACAAAGATAAAAATCACGATGATTATGATGATGATGATGCCAAAAAACTAGAGAACATTCTGTCTAAATATTTAACAAGGTATCTTGATGTAACCATGGAAACATATTTTTTTCTTAATCCATACATTTTTTTTATTTCCAATTAGAGCACAGTTCATGTGTGTGTCTGTCTGTGTGCATTTATGTATATGCATCAGTGTGTGTGTGGGTATGGGTGTGGGTGTGCCTCTGTGTGTGTGTGTGTGTGTGTACACAAACTTGTATGTGGTTGTGTGTCTTAGAATAGAATATCTTTCTGCATTGTCACTTAGATTAAGTTAATACATATTATTATATCTCTCTTATTAGAGCTCAAAAGTTACATCCCGA
>NC_043008.1:35737963-35820463 GCF_006345805.1 Octopus sinensis
CGACCTTTCACAAGAGATGACACAGGTGGTAGTTTCCTATATATTTGCATTTTGGTCGGATGACGCTTCCATGAGAGATTTTGAGCTCTCATAAGGAGGCGAGTGTAGGTTCCATCCAACCGCCTCTCAAGCTTCTTTGATAATGTCCAATGGACACACATCCTATCCAGGTGGGGAATTAATATGACATGCAAACTGGGAAACTGGCCCTTGTGTGTCGGCATCATTCGAAAAGGGAATTAAACTAAATTAACTGGCACAAATTACAAATAAAATAGAGAATCAGGAAAACACACACACACATACATTAAGATGTGTGGATGAGTGATTAGGATGTTGCACTCATGATAAGCAGATAGTAGTTTCAATTCCCAGACTGGTGGTGCATTATATTCCTGAGCAAAACACTTCATTTCCTTTTGTTCCGCTCCACTCAGCTGTTAAATGGGGTCACCCTGCAATGAACTGGCATTTCATTTGAGGGGAATGTTAGCCTCCCCCACTTGCCAGTGGAATAGCATGATTCAAAAGTTACAACAATGTGAGGAAGCTCACTGTGACCAGTGATGTATAACAACATCCAATAACCTGCTTGATACAGTGATACAACAATATATATATATATAGTTTACAGGTGTTCTCTATATAGAATACACTTCAAAGTGCTCAAGAGATTTGAACTTGAACCAGTAGATGATTAAATGTAATGAGAAGCAAGTTAGGTAAGTCAATTTATGCATGATATTAAATACAATAGCAAAAATGTACATGTGTATGGATATAAAATAGTTTGACTTACAGAATATAAATGATATGAGGAGTTAAATGGGTAGAGTTTTATGTGTTCAACAACTGTTTCTGGGGCCTTGGTGGTCCAGAATAATGATAGTTATTTGAATCCATTATCAGATAACACTGTCTCCATCTTGTGGGAAGAATTTATATATATATATATATTTATATGGATCAAAACAGGTTGATTCAAATTTGTTGGTACTCTTTAGTTTCAAGTGTGATGCTGGTCATCAGCCATTTTGAATTTGAATTTAAATTTAAAATGGCTAACGACTAGCATCACGCTTGAAACTCAAATGTACCAATGAATTTGAATCAAACAGTTTTGATCCATACATGTAACTCCCAATAAATTAGTTGAGTGCCCTTCTTTCATTTGTTCACCTACTCATATATATATATATATATATATACACATTCGAGCGAGGTTGTTGCCAGTGCTGCGGGACTGGCTCCTGTGCAGGTGGCATGTAAAAAACACCATTTGAGTGTGGCCGTTGCCAGTACCGCCTGACTGGCCCTCGTGCCAGTGGCATGTAAAAGCATCCACTACACTCTCAGAGTGGTTGGCATTAGGAAGGGTATCCAGCTGTAGAAACTCTGCCAGGTCAAGATTGAAGCCTGGTGCAGCCATCTGGTTCACCAGTCCTCAGTCAAATCATCCAACCCATGCTAGCATGGAAAGCGGACGTTAAACAATGATGATATATATATATATATATATATATATATAATATATAAAACCATAAAGCCAGGTGGTATGAGAGGTGAATATATATTTATTTAACCATGTAACTTCCATAGGGTTATGGCCATTTCTCAAACTTCTTCATGTACCATTAATTTCAGTATGGAAGAAATTATGCCTACATATTTGCATTAAAAAACATCAATTGATTGTTATATGGACAGATAGTGGAGCCCATAAGAGGAGCTTTACTACTCATATAGGGGCAGGGTGAATGTTTTTATGTCAAGTTATATATAAATACAATTTCACATAAAACTGAAGAATTAAATGATAATTTTTAGCAGAATACATATTAAACTTTTACAGGGGAAGAGTTGACAGTTGACTGTCAAACCATTCTTTGTAAAAGTTTAATTCCAATATATCTCTATATATATAAATGGCGAAATGTCTGTGTGTGTGTCCTTTATACAAATCCACAATTTTTCAGTTGGAGGGCTCGCACTTTCTATGGTCATTCAAAACCGTCCAAGGGTGGTCGTGCATATCTTTACATTTCCCCAGTCACCCCGCAAAGCCATTAAAAATCAATAGAAGTGACTTTTTGTGAATTTTCTAGCCAAAACCCAATTAAAATGCCCAAAACTTGATACGCCAATTGAATACCAGCTAGCTGTATGTGATTGGTCAGAGATTTAGACAGTACTCGCGTGTATGTGTGCACGCACACAGCTGTATATGTGTTGCTGGGTCATAGTGCTAGTATAGTATAATATAGAGAGAGATATACAGGTAAATAATTCTACATCATGTGTACATTAGACTTTCAACAGAACATGTCTGTCTTAATTCTTTCCACCCTTTGCACATTTTCTGCATTCAATGCACATGTCTTTCTGCCATACAGCATCACACTTTGCACACACAAGCTGCATACAATCTGTCCTTCATTCAGACAGACAAACTGCTTGATGCCAAGAGGTTTCCTCATAAAAATGACATCTTTTACAATCTCCAGATTGTCCAATCAAGGTAAAACTATTTTTCTCTAATTAACAAATTTATAATTTCCTGTTTCAATTTTATAGTTACAATATTTGTATAACCCCAGGTATCAAAAATTAATTACTTCAAGTTTTAAAGTGATATTGTTTACATGTCCTAAATTACCTCCAACTCCTTGTTCGATGAATAAAGGACATCTCTGAGGCAGAGAAACATCATAGTAAAGGAACTTCTCAAATTTCTCTCACCATTAAATATGATGCAACAAACAAGCATTAAGAATAAAAAATGTATATTTTAATTAATAACATGGTTGGGGGACACAAAATTCATATCCTATTCTTTATTTTAATTTTCTATTTTGTCATTCATTTTAAATGCTCATTTGAATGGAATGTTTGATTTCCTTTTAAAACACTTGCATTTTCAGTCAGATTTTTTCCCTAGGACTAATTAATGGAATCTGTTTCGTCAGCCAGACAGACTAAGAATGAGACAAACAAACAGAACTGTATTTATATTGCTCAGGAGACATGATACTGTCGCTATCTTAGAATGGTTTAAACTCATACCCAGGCATTCAGTAGATCCAGCAAGTAAAGCTTACAGTTACTGCATCTCATACATTCAGAATAAATAAGCAAGAATTTAACACTCTACTATATTTAGGAAACATTTGGTGCTGGTGCCACTTAAAAAATACCCAGAACACCCTGTAAACAGATTGGTGCTAGGAAAGACATCCAGCCATAGAAACCAAGTCAAACCAGATAGTAGAGCTTAGTGCAGTTGTCTGGATCACCAGTTGCTGCCCAAACTGTCCAACCGATGCCAGCATAGAAAATAAAAATAAATAAAGCCACCCTTTTAAAGCCTAGCCAGGCTCATGGGCCTGGTTTCCCGGTTTCAATGGCATATGTGTTCCCTAGCTGGATGGGACGCCAGTTCATCGCAGCATTACTCAGTTTTGACAGCTGAGTGGACTGGAGCAATGTGAAATGAAGTGTTTTGCTCAAGAACACAACGCATCGCCCGGTCCAGGAATCGAAACCACAATCTTACGATCATGATGCTGACACCCTAACCACTAGGCCACGTGCCTCCACTGTCAACATAGAAAGCAGACATAAAATGATAGGGGGAGGTATATACGCATTATATGAAGAGATTTTGCATTAATGATTTGCCAGATTAACTGGATAAATAACAATGGACTACTTAATTTATAAGATGACATATTTGTGTGAGAAATTTATTTAAACTGGAAGCACTTGTTTGTTTTGCCCAAATATTGTATCTGTCTATGTCTTGTGTGTGTCAATGCCATCTGCCTTGTGGTCATTGTGGCCTTCCCTGAATCCAATATCCATCAACACAAAGCCTTTATAGTTGGTACCTCAGTCATGTAACATTGCAGTCAAGCAATAGCAAACATTTGAACTGTTGGGTTACTTCCACACCTATGAAGGGGCTGCTGCTGCTGTTGTTGTTCCTGTTCCTGTTGTTGTTATTGCTGCTACTGCTGCTGCTGCTTTACATAAAAGACATCAGAGACTGCATCTAGAAAGTTGGTTACTCAACTAATTGGTAATGAATCATAATATTGCCCACCAACACATTCCAGTCTCAGTTTTTACGTCACTCTGACATGTTTCCTCTCTTTACCTTTTTATTTTTTTCTGCTATTACAGTGGCTTCTGTTCCTTGGGAGTTAACTGGTCTTGTGCCAACTCCACATGAGCCCTAAAATAACCACTAAACCCAGTTCTTCTTCCCCAGAACTTTAACCATCTAGAATTCCCTCCCTACCTATATATTTCTTCTACAGCCACCAACTTACAAACATTCAAGAGCAATACCAGTGCTGTTGGCCCCTTCAGTTTTGGAGGGCTTCTACAAAGATTTGTTAGTTCCTCAATTAATTAAGCCCATTGCACCCTATGGAGCATAAGCCATTGATGGTTTTTCTCCAGTCAACTCTGGTTTTGTCTTTTTTGCTCCTTTCCAATTAGATCATTGCTTTTCTCTCCCTGCCTCAATATCCCACCCCCAGCTACTTTTAGGGCAGCTTAACCCTTTCACTCCCATTGTGTGTTGGAGGTCAGGACCTGATGTATAATTCTGGATGTTGGTTTCCTTAATGTGTGACCTTTCACATTTAAGTGTTCTGTGTCATGTTTCCCATAAAGGAAGGCCTTTCTTTTCTAAGTTTTGTTGGTTTTGAATTGTCATATATGCCTCTATAACTTTGCTTTTTCTTTTTTCCTAAGGAGTTGTTGGCCTGATGCAAACCTGTTTTTACTTCTGAGAAGGGGTGGTCAATATCAGTTTGGCCCCTATCTTTTGACTTGTGCAGCATGGAAGGCCCTACAAGGAGCTTGCTCTCCATCAGGTTCATGGAGGCATACAAGCCACCACATCACAACAAGGACTGGGCCCTGTGCTGGTGGATTTGTTAGATCAGTTCATGAAATACTTGTAATATTTTATTCCAAGGTGAAATTTCATCAAGATCAACTCTGTCTTTCATCCATCTGGAGCTATATATAACACTCCAGGATAGGAGATTAATGAATCTAGAAGACTGTCAGACCAGATACCTTGCAATGTTTGATCCAGATTTTTGTATTATAAGTTCAAATCCCACCATGAGCTGTTTGAGAGATAGATTTAATTCATTACCCAGTTTAATTCCATCACCTGGTACCTTGGGTGCTTTTAACATTTCAGCATTCAAGATGGCCAGATCCTGGCTAAATATTCTACCTGCTTTATGCTTAAACTGACCAGATCTTATGATATTGACTAAGATACTTTCAGAATGAAAATAGGTAGTCTAGTCAATAGGGTTTGGGACGAACAGTTGAAAATGGACACAACTGCAGTGTATCCCTGACACTATATTGTGGTCCATGACCAAGACATCTCTCAAAGAGATCGATCAATTTGGCTGTAAATAGGAACCATAGAGTAGGAACAACAAACCATTCTAAACATTATCAGCAGCAACGTTATGTAACTGAGAGTTGGCTCATTAACCTTTTTACTGCAGAAGGCAAATATATTCGCTCAAAATTTCATTACCCTTAACCGAAGGAAGCAATTTTATGGAGCAATCAATCGTTGGTTTAGGAATGTCATGTTTAAACTATTTTTGTTGAGATATGTCAAGTTTATTGCCACAACATGATTCACAGGAAATACCAATTCCATTTTTTTTTTTATGGTAGATATTTAACATCATTACTGGAATAACCATGAAATTGAATTTCAGTTAATGGTAGAACCTTAGGGCACTGATTTCTCAACTCCATCTGTGGATCTGGAGAAGGCAACTAGTTTTTATGTGACGGTGTTGTTGTTGTTGGTGGTGGTGGTGGTTGTGGTGCTGGTGCTGGTGCTGGTGGTGACAGTGGTGATGATGGTGTTGTTGCACAAACAGCAGGGTGGCAAAACTCAAATGATGTATATTTACTTCAGTGAAATGATTGTAACTATATTTAGCTATTTCAGTTATGTGACAGTATGTATTGGGTCATTCCATAAATAATGCAGTTTTTTCATACTTTTTTTTATTTTTCAAGATTAAGATAAACAAAGTTCTTTTTTAATCTAAAATATACTCTCCTTCATTTTCTACAATGCTCTTCCATCCATTTAGTAGACTTGCAAGGCCCCGCTTCCAAAATTCATTTACCTGTGATGGAAAATACTCGCCCTGTATTGTTCTGACCTCTCTTTTACTCGTTTACTTATTTCAGTCATTTGACTGTAGCCATGCTGGAGCACCGCCTTTAGTCGAGCAAATCAACCCTAGGACTTATTCTTTGGAAGCCTAGTACTTATACTATCATCTCTTTTGCTGAACTGCTAAGATATGGGGACGTAAACACACCAGCATCGATTGTCAAGCGATGTTGGGGGGACAAACACAGACACACAAACATATACACACATACATATATATATACATATATACGATGGGCTTCTTTCAGTTTCCGTCTACCAAATCTACTCACAAGGCTTTGGTCAGCCCAAGGCTATAGTAGAAGACACTTACCCAAGGTGCCACGCAGTGATACTGAACCCGGAACCATGTGGCTGGTAAGCAAGCTGCTAACCACACAGCCACTCCTGCACCTACAGAAGTCATATTTTTTCCCTCCAAATGATTTTGAAGACTGTGGAATAAATGATAATCCGATGAAGCAATGTCTGGCGAATATAGTAGGTGGTGGGGGGCATCGTTTTCCATTCAAACTACTCCATCCTTTGGAATGTCATCCTCGCTGAATATGGCCGAGCCTTATCTTCATGGAAGAAAACCTTTCATCTTGAAACCAAAGATGGTCATTTCTCTTCTAGCACAGTTGTCAATGAATGATTGAATGACCAAATCCAAGCTTCTCTAATAGTTCCTCAACAGTTATGATGGGATTTTGTTCCACCAAGGTTTGCAGGATATCCTCATTGAGCTCTACAGATCTTCCAGGATGAGGTTCGTTTTCTAGGCTGTAGTTTCCGGCTCAGAATTGACACTGGCTTATGCTTATTGTCCAATCCCTATCATCATCATCATTATCATCATTGTTTAACGTCCACTTTCCATGCTGGCATGGGTTGGACGGTTTGACTGAGGACTGGTGAGCCAGAGGCTGCACCAGGCTCCAATCTTGATCTGGCAGAGTTTCTACAGCTTGATGCTCTTCCTAACGCCAACCACTCCAAGAGTGTATATACTGCATTAAAATCCTTCATATTTTCCATTGCTTTGTAGCCTTTATTGAACTCATAAAGCAAACATGCCGAGTATGCTCTTTTGTCATTTCCATTAAAGCTTTGAAAAAATAATTGCTAAAATCGAACTGCACTTTTCAAAACTTGCACTAAGACCACGGTAAAATTACTACCTGCTTTTACAGCAAGTTGATCCCCCTCCAACTTTTATTTCATGCAATTGAAAAAACTGCATTATTTATGGGATGACCCAATATTACAATACATAGTGTCCTGTAGTAGTAGTAGTAGTAGTAGTAGTAGTAGTAGTAGTAGTAGTAGTAGTAGTAGTGGTAGTAGTAGTAGTAGTAGTAGTAGTAGTAGTAGTAGTAGTAGCAGCAGCAGCAGCAGCAGCAGCAGCAGCAGTAGGGGAGGGGAGGGGAGGGGGTAAGAGGAGGAGGAGGATGTGCTGTCACAGCATGTTGCAGCATCCACTAGTTATTGGTGATTCTCTCCTGGCAGATGGATGATACCTTTGCACGTCTCAGGTGACAACTCTCCAACCCATTGGTCCGTTTTGGGTAGTTGTTACCTGGTGAGGGTTTTTACAAGGTCAAAGTGCAAATCCTGCCTTAACCTGTTTAGGCACTGTTCATGACATGCAGAGGAAATGCTTGGGTCTATTCTGGTCCCCACACAGCACACTGTCATGTCATGTGATAGTGCCTATTTCAGTCACGTGACTTCATATACTTTAATCACATGATACTAGTCACATGATAGCAAGCATGTTAGTCATGTGATAACAGCTATTTCAGTGACATGATTATTGAGTCACATGACAGTAGCTAGGAGTAGGGATGTCGTAGAAGGCACAATTACAAAGGAAGAGTTTATTCATGGAGAGAGAGCAGATTAGAGATGTATTTGAAGGCACAACATTGAAGTGACAGAGATGCACAGCATATTTGCAGAGAGAGTAGGTTAGTGATGCTATAGGCACTAACTGGCACTATAGTCAAAGTGATAGAAAGGTACAGTTTACACATGGAGATAGTAGGTTAGCGATGTGATAGTCGAGCAGTTTAGTGATGCAATAGTAACAAACCAATCATGCGATCAATAAACCAATCGGGACAATAGAAATGGCTAACTTAATTAACCGAAGCCACCGATATATTAATCAAGAGAACAAGTTGCATTGATAAATTATCTCAAAAATAGTAAGATCAATAAATCAATATAGTTTTAATTCTCATAAAGTAGCATAAACACACTGTGACAGGAAATGAATAAAAATTCTCAAGACTGAACTAAATTATTATTATTATTATTACTACTACTACCACTACTACTACTACTACTACTACTACTACTACTACTGATATTATTATTATTATCATTATTATAATCATCATTATTATCATTATTATTATTATTATCATTTTTTATTATTATTATTATCATTATTATTATTATTATTATTATTATTATTATTATTATTATTACTATTATTATTATGCTTGCAAATTAAGAAGAGGAAAAACAAGAAAAGAATATTGGACTAATCTTTCTTGAAGATGTCTTCAGCATCAGTGAGGTATCTCCAACATCACCATTATCATCATCATCACCATCATCACTGTCATTATAATCATCCTCATATTTTTTTTTTTTTTTGTACTTTGATTTTTCCTTTCTTAGTTTTGTCTGTTTGGCTGCTTTTTGTTCTTATACTTTGTGGTTCCAGTTCTGTTTTGTTTTATTTTATTGCTCGTTCTGCAGACCAATCTCTAATCTCATCATAACCAGTTGGTTAAAAAAAAAGACATAAAAAAAAACTAAAAAAAAACTAAAAGAAAATAAGCAAACTTTCTGTCCCTGCAGTGATTACATCTATTGTTTCAGGTTTTTCCTTCTTCACATCAAACTACACAAGTCTTGTATGTAAACAGAAATATTGAGTTCTTAGCGCCCGTGATGGTGGCGGGGAGAGAGAAGAAGGAAGGGGTAAGTATTTCATGGTAGAGGTGATGGCGGTGGTGCAAAATGGAATTCCAAAATCAAAAACAAAACAACAAAACAAAGAAAGGAAATAACTGGATATGTAAAAAAAAAACATAAAATTGAATTAAATTAAATCAAATTAAATACAACAAATCACAAGATTGAAAAGATTAACTGAAAGGGATAGCATTAATGGAGGAAATATTGTTTGGGATTAAAATCAATATGACAAACAGATTTGGAAGACATACCAAATAGAGGAAGCTGGAATTTTAAAGATTAAAATAATTAAGAAAAGATTACACACACACACATAAGGATATATATGTTTATATATATTTATATATGTTGATATATATATATATATGTGTGTGTGTTTATATATGTTGATATATGTGTGTGTGTATGTGTTTGTGTGTGTGTGAGAGAGTACAGCAGTCAACTAATGCGTTGTGGAGTTCATTCTTTAAGTAAATATCTTACTAACTAGCAACAATTATTTTCTTTTGTTTTACCTTTTCATTCAATTTTGAAAGGTTAAATCCTATTAATTTGTTGTGGTCTTTCAATCAATCTGTTTCATAAATGTTTAGGGAGGAAGCTTAACATGAACAGAAAAAAAATTAATCAAATTGCTAAATACTAAATTTGTTAACATAGCCTCAAACTCCACTTCCCCACCTCTTTCTCTCTTTTTCTTTCTCTCTCTCTCTCTCTCTCTCTCTCTCTTCCTCTCTCCCTCTTTCTCTAGCTCTCTCTCTCTGGAATTCTCACAGAGTTCAATCTACTGCCTTCCTGAACCTTTAATTCTGCTGGTAACATCACTGACAGAAATATGGAAACAGATCAAGCAGAAAGCATTTCAAGCACAACAAAAACAGCAGCAAAAATACAACCCAAAATAACTATATTAGTAGAAAGCCAGAAGTTTTGTAAAGATGCAAGTAAACTTAGTTTGCAACCTAACGTATGACTGGTACTTATTTCATCCATCAACAGCAAAAGACAAAAATGAACTTAATAAGACTTGAACTCAGAGAACTGGAAGCAAATTCAAGAGGCATTCAGTGTGGAACTCAGTCAAATCTGACAACTTTTCTGTGACCCTTTAACTGTTAAATTGAAAGCCCAGGTTATTCCAGTAATAATGGTAAATATCTACCATAAAATAGAATCGGTATTTTCAGCAAGTCAAGTTGCCTCAGGTGTGGCTATGTAGTAAGAAGTTTGTTTCTCAACCACATGGTTCTGGGTTCTGACCTGCAGTGGGACACCTTGAGCAAGTGTCTTCTACTAGAGCCTCAAGCCAACCAAAGCCTTGTGAATGGATTTAGTAGATGGAAACTGAAAGAAGCCTGTCGTATGTGTGTCTGTGTGTCTTTGTGCCTGTGCTTGTCCCCACCACTGTCTGACAACTGGTGTTAGTTTGCTTACATCCCTGTAACTTAGCAGCTCAGCAAACAGACAGCTAGAAAAAATACCAGGCTTAGAAAGTGTAAATACTGTGGTTGATTCATTTAACTAAAATTCCTCAAGGTGGTGCCCCAGGTTGGCCACAGTCTAACGACTGAAACAAGTAAAATAAAAAGAAAAGGAAAAGATATTTTAACAGATAATAGTTTCAAACAGGACATTTCTCAACAAAAGATAGATTGGTATAGAAAATTGCTTCCTGCAATTAAAGGTAAGGAAATTTTGAGTGGATATATCTGCTTTCCACAGTAAATGGGTCAGTTGCTTAATCAGAAAGTGAAAGGCAATTTTCCTTTTTTCTTTTTTTCTTTTTTCATTGCTGCCAAGACTCATAGAAGAAAGAGAGGAACTTATCCTCAAACCAAAGTATTGACCCAAATACTTGCAACAGAACGAAATCTGCTAAATGCACCCAAAGACAAAGTGGAGACTATTGAATCCTTTATTGCTTAAACCAGCTAACTCCAACCAAAAATATTTTTTTCCATTTTTATGTTCAAACCAACCAGATCCAGCCTGTCACACCTATCCCACAATGTCATTCTAAAAAAAACAATCACATCATCAAAGTTTCATAGCTACGAGATAATGTATAAGTAACAGAAAACAGTATGAATAAATAAAGATTACATTTTAAAGAAGTGAGGGTGCGTGGCTTAATGGTTAGGGCATTCAGCCCATGATCATAAGGTTGTGAGTTCGATTCTCAGTGATGCATTGTGTCCTTGAGCAAGACACTTTATTTCATGTTGCTTCAATCCACTCACCTGGCAAAAATGAGTAGTACCTGTATTTCAAAAAGGGCCAGCCTTGTCACACTCTGTGTCATGCTGAATCTCCTTGTGAACTACATTAAGGGTACACATGTCTGTGGGATGCTCAGCCACTTGCACATTAATCTCACGAGCAAGCTATTCCGTTGATCATATCAGCTGGGACCCTCTTCGTCATAACCGACGGAGTGTTCCTTCACATTTTTTCAAAGAGTAATCTGAATGCTATGGGGTTCAGTTGGGTGATGGGTTCAATTCACCAACCAAGAATTCAGATGGCAAAGGCCCAAATGACTCTGCCAAAGAAAAACACAAAACATTCCTTTTGAAAACCTAAACAAAAATAAAGAAATATATATGATAATGTCCAACCCATGACAGCAACAGAAAATGCACATTTAATGATGGTGATGATGATGACAATGATGATGATGATGACGATGACAACAACGATGACAATAACAATGATGATGATGATGATGATGATGGATAAATATGTACATGATGAGAAATACAGAAACCCTGGAGACATTTCTCTCTCTCTTTCTCCATCTCTGTCTCTCACACACTCACATACCATACTCTCTCTCCCTACATATACGAAGGGAGATTGCTTCAATATGTCATACAGATATAGGCACACAGTGACTGTAGTTAAGAAGTTCAATTCCCAAACTCTTTGAGCAAATATCTTCTACTGCATACTCAGGTCAACCAAAACCTTGTCCTTGAGTGGATCTGGTAGACAGCAACTGACAGAAGCCTACATAGATCGATAGGCAGGGAGGGAGGTAGAGAGAGAGAGAGAGAGAGAGAGAGAGAGAAGAGAGAGAGAGAGAGAGAGAGAGGACAGACAGATAGAGGTATATACTGTGTTTTACAGCAAATGTTAAATTTTTCAGACCCAAATTTACAGCCAAAAGTGGAAGGTCAACTTATACATGAAGACAACTTTGAAGGACCAAAATTTCCACATGAAAAGCAGCAGAATTTGGTAAAATAATAACAATATTTGAATTTTTGCACTACATGCCAAAAATACAGTATGAATATGTATGTATATGTATGTATGTGTTTGTGTGAATGAGTTTGTATTTTTTTTCTCATCTTACTGTGTGTTCACTAGTTGTAAACAACAACAGTGACATCTGCTTGCAATTCATAGCAAAAACATGTCTGGACTTCCAGACCTGTTGTGTAATCTTTGTCAAAAAGAAAAGGTTCATAGGCACAGGCATGACTGTCGGGTCAGAAGTTTGCTTCCCAGTCAAATGGTTCTGGGTTCAGTCCCACAGTGTCACACCTTGGGTCCATATCTTCTGCAACAGCCTCATTTAACTAACTGTGGACTGTTGCTGATTTTTTTACCCCTGTCTTCCTTTTCTCTTGGACTTTCTTCTGTCTCCTGTTTCTGAAGAAGAGCTTTGCTTGAAACATAAAACACCCTTTCTTTCCTTCCGTGAGCATCTTTTAATACTTCGCAAGTGCCATATCCTCGCATTGTTGTTTTTTCTTGTTGTGTCTTTTCTTCTATATTTTTGGGATTAACTATATATATATATATGTATGTATACACAGGCATGTGTGTATGTGTTTATGTGCCCCACCGCCACTTGATAACTGGTATTTGTTTGTTTATGTCCCCATAACTTAGCAATTCAGCATAAGAAACTAATACAAAAAAATAACACACTAAAAAAAATAATAAAATGAAACAAGAGCACTCAGAGAGCGCAAACCTCCACTAAGGCAACACCAACATCTTCTCAACAATTAATCAGAGATGAGTTTTAAAATGAGAATATCTGAAATAAACTTGACTGCTCTCACAAATGAGAATACTGAAAATGAACCTGACCGCTCTCAAAAATAAAAAAAAAATAACAGGAAAAAATAATCCAGAATCCTTCTCCAGAACTGGATCAATCCCAAAATCTAATCAGTTCATGCCAGTCATGAAGCCAAACATCCCTGAAAGTTTCATCTGAATCCATCCAGCGATTCTTGAGATATTTTGTTCACAGACAAACAAACAAACAAACACAACTGAAAACAATACCTCTGCCTTCACTAAGTCCTAGAGTTAATTTGTTCAACCAAACCCATCAAAGTGGTGCCCCAGCATAGCCACAGACAAATGATACAAGCTGAAGATACAAGCTATGCTAATCACTGTGTTATACATCATTCAATGGTTGAATTTTCCGAAAATGGTTTTGTCACTATGAGGAATAATACCAGGAAATGTTGTTACATCTGTAATTAATCAATGGTTAAATAACAATTTTGTTATGGATAATTTATTGCAACTCAACAAATGAGAAATTTATTATATTTCATTTTATTTTTTAAAATATTTGTTTCATTGTTTTGTATAAACACCATGAAATTTGAAAAAAAAATGTAAAACTGTAATTATTATACAATTGACAAATTGCCTGATTCTACGCACAGTGGCAAAAATATTTTTCCAATATTGGATAGGTAATACTCATGGGTGTGTGTGTATGTATATACATATGTGTATGTTTGTGTGTACATACATATACATCCATATATGTATACACACACACATACACACACACATTGATTCAACATTTACCTTTAATGGTTGCATGGGTCAGGAGGAATTTGTTGAGGCAGATTTTCTACTGCTGAATGCCTTTCCTGCCACCAACCTTCACCTGTGTCCAAGCAAAGCAATATTTCCCCAATAACTCAACATGTTTTCATGAAATGCTGGGAACAGTCAACGCTACTTGCATGATGTCATTCAATGTTCGTTTCACAACCAGCATGCAATATCAAGGCAAGGACACTCAAACACACCTACATATACTCTCTCTCACATGCACACATTTACATATATATATATATAAACATGAGAGGTTTATTACACTGGTGATCTAAACGAATAGGTACGCTGTGTAAGTACAAGAATTGGTCATCCGTTAAGTTCCAAGTTCACAGCTGAGGCTGGAGCTAGGGATCTGTAGTAGGCTTCCAAGTTAGCAGATATATATAAGGACAACCAAATTCACCTTACTCTAATTAGATATTTTAAATGACTTGAAATACTCATCCTGCCTTGGTTTGATGTCCTTACACACACACACACACACACACACACACACACACATATATATATATATTATGAGCTCCTTTCAGTTTCTGGCTAGAAGAAAAACATTTGTCCAAAGTGTCACACAGAGGGATTGAACTACAAACCATGCAGTGAAAAAGTGAACTTCTTAGACACACACCCAGTTCAGTCCCCCATGTGGAACTTTGGGTAAATATTTTTCTACTAAGGCTCCAGACAGGCCAAAATCGTGTGAGTGGTTTTGGTAGTAGCCAGACTAAAAGGAGCCCATATATCATATATATATATAAAATGTGTGTGTATGTGTGTGAGTACATGTATGACTGAGATACCTGGTGCACTGCTGCACTCAAGAAGACCCATCTGCCACAACAGAATTGAACACCGATGCAGGTCCCACATAAAAAGTACCCACTACACTCTACAGAGTGGTTGGCATTAAGATGGGCATCCAGCTGTAGAAACCATGCCAGAACAGACAATGGGGCCTGATGAGGCTGTGGTCTTACTAAATCCAGTCAAACCGTCCAACCCATTCCAATCTCAAAAATGGACATAAAATAATGAAGGGAATATATATATATACATAAAAATGCAGGTGTGGCTGTGTGGTAAGAAGCTTGTTTCCCAACCACATGGTTTTAGGTTCAGTTCCACTGCATGCTACCTTGGACAAGTGTCTTCTATTATAGCCTCAGGCTGACCAAAGCCTTGCAAGTGGACTTTGTAGAAGGAAACTGAAAGAAGCTCATCGTGTATATATATATATATATATATATATATATATATATATATATATATATATACATACATATATGTATATATTTATGTGTGTGTGTGTTTTGGTGTCTGTTTTTTTTTCCCACCACCAATTGACAACTGCTGTTAGTGTGTATACATACCCATAACCTAGTGGTCTGGCAAAAGGGATCAACAGAATAAGTGCAAGATTTTTTTTTAAAAGTACTGGAGTCGATTCATTTGACTAAAAATTTTTCAAGGTGGTGCCCCAGCCTGGCCACAGTCTAATGACTGAAACAAGTAAAAGATATCTACAGGTGCAAGTGGGGCTGTATGGTTTGAGAGTTTGCTTGACAACCATGTGTTTTCAGGGTTGGTCCCACAACATAGCACCCAGGGTACATGACTTCTATTTTAGACATGGACCACTCAATAACTTGCAAGGGAATTTGATAAATTTGGTGTATGGAAATTAAATGAAGCCCATTCTGTGTGTGTTCATGTGCATGTGTGGGGGGGAAGGGAAGAGAAAAGAGAGAGGCAGATAGTGAGGAGGAAAGTGAAGAATCTGCCAGTCAAATTAAAATAACAGAATGGATTAAAAGAGAATCTGAAGGGAAGGTAGAAAAATAGAAGAAAATCAATTGTGTCGGTGAGGCAATGATTCTAACAAGAAAAATCTAGCAACTGGAATGGTATTGATAGAGTAGGAAGGCTTCAATTTGCAGTATTTACCATGCAGTTTATAAGATTATTTCAAAGACACTGGAATTGTTTGTTTGAAAAACCAGAAACAACTGCAAGATTAATGGAAGAGACGATGATTCTTGTCTCTATAAATGCTGACACTACCATTAATTAACTATGAACTTTGCGTAAGAATGCTTTTCATAATCTACAGCATTCTTCTTTGAAATATGAGATGGAACAAACCAAAAATAGAAATAACAGTAATAATGAAAGAATAATATTCCATTGAAAATAGAAAACAAAAAAAATAAGATTCCACGTTTGGAGTAAGGAATGGTCTGCAGTTCAATAACAGCGAGTTCTAAGATCAAAATAAAAGTTGGGAAGAAAGGAAGTGAATGATGCAGTGAAAGAAACAGAAAGAAATTTGTAAAGAATATTGGTTTCTTTTTGACAAAACCCAACAGGAAGTTATGTGTCTTAAGAAGAAAGTGAATAGGAAGTTTCAAGTTCATGTCTTCTCAAAGAACGTTAGTGCCACTAGTGAAGAATTTACATTACTAAATAGCTGGAATCAAGCTATAGTTTAAACATGCCTATAGCTTACCTGTTTCTCTATGACAATTATCAGCTTTGGTGGGGAAAAAAGTATTTTAAATAGGAAATCAAATATAAGAAATGGACTTCAAGTCATACATTAAATATATAACTAATTATATGATGTGTTTAACAATGGAGATGAAATAAACAGAAATAAAACACGGATAGTTTAGTTTATTTATGTTTTACGGCATACATTTTGTAAACAAGGAGGTTGCTGGTTGAAGGTTTCCAAACAAAACCAATCACTGGGTCATTGCATTTATAAAGAAGAGGGAGATGGGGTGGAGTGGGTGGAGGTGGGTGACGGGGATGATATACAACTTGGTCAGAAGAAATACATGCTTGAACATATATTTAGTAATATACAATGGCAAGAGATATACATGCACATACATAAATACATACATACATGTATATATGTATATATATATATATATATCATCATCATCATCATCATCATCGTTTAACGTCCGTTCTCCATGCTAGCATGGGTTGGACGGTTCAACCGGGGATCTGGGAAGCCAGAAGGCTGCACCAGGCTCCGGTCTTATCTGGCAATGTTTCTACAGCTGGATGCCCTTCATAATGCCAACCACTCCGTGAGTGTAGTGGGTGCTTTTTACGTGCCACAAAATATAACAAAATATATATGTATATATATATATATATATATATATAAGCGAGAAAGAAGCAACAAGAATGGATAGGTTTTTAGTACAATCGTTTCATACAAGGACAGGCTTTATTAAAAGTTGCAAAAATTACAGCATATAAACGTGTCCCGTACTCATCAGCTAAAATACATGTGAGTTCTCTAGACATCCTAGTGGTTGAGGCTATACTCATGAAGTGATGTAGATAATTAAGTAACATAAACAGATTTCCAAAGTTCATTAAAGTTCTTTAAAGATGATGTACAGTCTTATCACAGACTTGTATATATATATATATACTAGCAGAGTTACCCGGCATTGCCTGAGTTACATACGATTGAAGAATTAGACTTTTCTGTTATATTTTCTGTAATGAACTGGAATACCGATGTTTCGAATTCCATCAAAATTGCAGATGAGGGTTATTTCCCTCTTTACACACCCAATCAAAATTGTAATCGTGCCACATGTATCCCATACTACTGATTTTTATGCGCATATTCCAAAATTCCAATCTTATAGAACCTGTTAAAAGGATTTTGCTCCTGAAAAATGGAGGTCATGGAGCTCTAAAATGTGAGAGTTAACACCCCTATTGGGGGTGGTCATCTTAATGTCAACCAGAGAAGTTGAATTGTTGAGAATCTTTGAAATAGGAAATATATGTTCACTGGGTTTGTAAAAGAGAGCAAAGCTACAGGAAACCAAAAGACGAATGATCACAATAAGCAGTCAGTTACAGTACTCTAGTCGTTACCACTCTCAATGTAGTATTCCTCACCATGCAGGTGACAGGCACAGCCATAAGATGCATTACGAATCTATAGCAATTGGAAGGGCGTGACCCAACTGAAATAAACATTAACAACTGTGTGTCATGAGGGCTAAGGAGAAATGAAAGTTGGAGTTTGCAAATGACCACTATACTGATACGTAACTGGACAGAATAAATATACAATCTATAAATGTCTTTGAATAACCAGTCACTCATCTGGGAAGGCCTTAAAATCAATGTTACCATGTGGGGACAATGTGTGACCCAGTGATAATAAAAAGACTGAAAGGAGATCTGCAATCAAATAACTTTACTCAACAATTTGCAACTGAATCAGTGGAGACAAAGATGCCTCTCATTTACTTAACAAGTTATGCAGCACATTGCAGAAATCACAATCTAAGTGTATATCAAAGCAAACTCTTACACTGTTGTACCATTGAATTACAAATAATGTTCATCTTCTATGCTCGGATGACCCCACAACCTCCAAGAGTACAACTATCCATCTTTGCTTAGATAAAATGACAAAATTGTGGGTGTTAAATCCCCATGAAGGGGTCTTTCTAACTTGTAAGAAGATGAAATTTTATAAATATTACTTCATTTGTATCTAATATCTATGGTTAAAATTTCATCAACAGCAAAAATATATGAATAATCATGGGGGTTGTGGCCCTTATGCATAGAATATAATTTCCAAATTCCATAAAGATCCATTCAGTACTAGTATTAGGGTGTCTTAGAATCCTCATGTGAAGTGGAAACTTTGAGAATACTTCTTGATGTGTGTCAATTACCCCTAGTTGAAATTTCATCAACATTGAAAATTTATGAATTTTCATGGGGGGTTCTGCCCCCTTTAAGCCATCTGAAATTCAAACCAAACATATTGCATTATACTCGTCCTTATGCATTGAATCTAAGTTTCAAATACCATAAGGATCCATTCAGTAATTTTGCTCCATGAAATTGTATGAAACACACAGCATTACCCTTCTCTCTAGACTTCGATTTTGTATTCCAAATTTCCTTGTGATCGGTGAAGCAGTTTTCGAATGTATAAGTAATACACGAACACATAAAGACATTGTCTTTGATATAATAAATATGAATGTACACATATACATATATATATATATATATATATATACACACACAAAGATAAATTGATAGATACAACTGAGCGGGCAAACAAAAGTATGTGACACAGCGTAGTGCTTTTTTTATGTTGATAAGCCAGGTACTTCTTCTATTAGTTTCTTCTTGTGAAACCAGAAAGTTATGGGGATGTAAATAAACGAACAGCAGTTGTGAAGCAGTGATGAGGGTGAAACACAGAAACAAAGTCACACACATACACTTAAATATAAACGTACATATATATACGATTGATTTCTTTAAGTTTCTGTCTACAAAATCCATATATATATATATGTGTGTGTATGTGTGTGTATGTATGTATATACACACACACCACACACAAAGATAAATTGTGTGGGCAAATAAAAATATGAGATACTGCCTAGTGGTTTTTTTTTATATTTTGATAAGCCTGGTACTTATTCTATCAGTTTCTTCTTGTGAAACCAGTAAGTTATGGGGATGTAAATAAACGAATACCAGTTGTGAGGCAGGGATGAGGGAGAAACACAAAGACACACACACAGACTTACATATATACATACATATATATACGATTGATTTCTTTCAGTTCTGTCAACAAAATCCACTGACAAAGCTTTGGTTAGTCTGAGGCTATAGCAGAAGACACATGCCAAGTCACCACATGGTGGGACTGAACCCAGGACCGTGTGTTTTGGAACGAAGTTGGTTACCACACAGCCACACCTGTACCTATGTATGTGTGTGTGTATGTGTGTATGGGTGTATATATGTATGCATGTATATATGTGAATATATATGTGTACATATTACATGGACATCTATATATATATACATCTACACATATACATGTATACATATACATCTATATGTATAGAAATAAATGTATACATATACAGCTATACACACATACACACACACACATACATAGGTGCAGGTGTGGCTATGTGATAAACTTCATTCCAAAACACATGGTCCTGGGTTTAAATTTAAATTTAAAATAATAAAGGTGAGAAATTGAATATTAATTTGATTAATATGAATTGAAAACCAGTGGTGTAGCATATAAGACCATAGCGGATCTTCTTCTAGCAAAATGGATGTCCACTGTTAATGGTTCATCCCTCTTATATAATAGTTTGACTTTAATAGTTTCAGTATTAAAGTGAAAGTATCTGACATTACAATAGAGAGATGTTTTTGTTTCACTTTTAACATAGTGGAGAAGATATCATATTGCTGTGGGGTCGCCCTAGGCAAGAAATTAGAAATCTTTTTGCCCATGACACTACATGGACCCTAAGTAAGGCATGTGTAAAATTTGAATGAAATTGGTTGTGTATGTTCTCAAGTTTTAGGGATTCACACAGACAGACAGACACACATTCTCAGTTTCATATACATAGATAGATATATATTAGGTTGTCTCACATGAAATGTTGTATTTTAAATGGGTTTCTTATGAGTCATCAATAAATGAATTTTTAATGAGTTTCTATGCATATGCTTGTGTTTACTCTTAACTCTCTTCTTTCTAGACAATTCTATTATTCAAAATTGCTACCTACAGCTCTTATGACAATGTTGACAATTGAACAATACCAAGTGATTTTCTTGTACGAATACAAGTTGGGTCACTCTGCCACTGAAGCTCTACGAAACATCAAGTAACAATTCTGCTGACATCAGAACTGTTCAGAGATGGTTCTAAAGATTTCATTCAGGAAATGAAAGCCTTAAAAATGGACCAAGAAGGAGACAAAAATCAGTTATTTGGCATGATGAATTGAATGCTTTAGTTAAACAAAATCTGAGGACAACGGTCCGAAAAATCAGATCAAAGCTCCAGACATCTTCCACAACTGCTTCTCGACATTTAAAGGAAATTGGAAAAGTGAAAAAGATGGATAGGTTTGCTCCCCATCAACTTAATGAGATTCAAAGAAACAGACACCTTACAGTGTGTTCCATGTTGATTTCTCGGCTGGAAACAGAACCATTTTTGTATCGACTCATTACATGTGATGAGAAATGGATACTCTTTGATAACATCAGGAGGACAGGCCGGTGGTTAAATGCAGAAGAGTCACTAAAACACTACTCAAAACACTATTACACCCTGAAAAGTTGATGGTCACCATATGGTGGTCAGCAAAGGGGGTTATTCATTATTCATTTTTGCAACAAGGAAAAACTGTAACTGCAACATCCTATTGTCAGGAAATTGATTGTATGCACGTAAACTTAAAAAAAGAAGCAGCCCAGATTAGAGAATAGAGATGGCCCAATTTTGCTTCATGATAATTCACAGCCTCACACTTCTCAAGCTACAGTCCACAAATTGCAAAGCCTGAATTATGAAATTTTGGCACATCTTCTTTATTCTCCTGATATCTTTCCTACTGATTATCACATATTTAAACACTTCAAGCTTGCTATACACAATAAAACATTCTTAAATAAAGAGGTAATTGAAGCATTCAAACAGTTTATCAATGTTAAAGATGATAAATTCTTTGAAGATGGAATATATGCCTTAGAGGAACATTAGATGAAAGTCATAAATGAACAAGGATCATATTTTGATTAAATAAATAAATATTCTAAAACTTAAAAAGCAATTTTAATGCTTCCTTTTTCAAATGCAACATTTCATGTGAAACAACCTATACACAGACATGACAGAAGTAAATAGACAGCCTTATAATCATTAAAATTTATTTAAATCTGAAATTATACATTCAAATTATATATTAATTATTATAATGTAAATATATAATATTTAGTAGACATGCCCTTTGCATTTTTCAATGCAAGGATCCTATAAGGCATGCTACTGATCAAATGATGAATATTCTCTTGGAGAATTTTTTACCAAGTTTCATGCAGTAATCTCAAAAGACCTGGCTTTGAGGATGCTTTCTTGTTCTTTTTATGAAGTGTCCTGTCCATTATGCCCCAGAGGTGTTCAGTAGGGTTCATATCTGGTGACTGGCTTGACCATGGAAGGTTTTTAATGCCATTCTTTTCCAACAAATCTTGGGTCTTTTTAGCCATGTGACAAGGAGCACCATCTTCCATAAATAAATCATCCAGTTTAATCATTTCACCACTGGAGAAGAGTAGAAGGGGTCCTTCCTGCAATATGGACACATATTTATCTGAGTTTATGTTTTCATCACACCCCATCAGCTCTGATTGACCATTGCTCCCCAGACCATCACAGAATACACAGAATACCTGCCTTGTTTCATTGTTGGCAGCAATTTTTTCATGTCAAATTCTTGATCACAGAGTTTCCAGACCCATACTTAACCACTGTCAGAAGACACAGCAAATCTAGACTCATCTGAGAATATGATAGTGTCCTAAAATGGTTGTGGCCACTCCATCATCTCACTGGCCCAATCTTTTCTCCACTTGATATTGGCTATTTGAAGAAGTGGCTTCCTTCTTGCTGCTCTGCCATAGTAACCAAGTTTGTAGAGATACCTGACAGCTGTTCTGAGACTGATATCAACTTGTTCTACTATCTTAGAGGCCTTGCAATTCTGATTATGCTCCACACATCCCTTTACAAAGCAAATGGTCCTGTCAGAGAGTCCTGGTCAACTTGGACAAGGTAATGTGGACTCCTTCCCTTCTCTGATGAATTTCACAATCACCCTATTAACTGTAGGAAGCAGGATCCCAAGGTTTTGTGCGATTTTACGCTGACTAAGCCCACCTTCAGATTGGCTCACAATACAGCCTCTTTGAAATTTGGACAGTTCCAATGCTTCTTTTGTACGTGGCATGATTAAACAGTCACATATAGAACCTGAAACATAAAAATGTCCATTAATAAAAAAAATAAACCTTTTCAAGTTAAAATAAATATAAAACAATGTTTTATGGGGGTGTCTATGTACTTCAGTCATGTCTGTTTTTACATATATATATATATATATATATACAGATAGATAGATAGATAGATAGACAGACAGACAGACAGACAGCCAGACAGACAGACAGGCAGACAGGCAGACAGGCAGACAGACAGACAGATAGATGGATAGATAGATATAGTTGAAATTTATAGAAAAACAAAGATGAAGACAGGTGTAGGAACAACGAAGTGTATTAGTTTGACGCTCAGGAAAAATGGAAAAGTCTTTTATGTTTCGAGCCTACGCTCTTCGACAGAAAGGAATAAGAGGAAATAAATAGAGAGGGAATGAAAAAACGTGTTGAGTTCAGTCGTCCAACACACACACACACACACACACACATATATATGCATACATCTATGTGAGAGAGAGAGGGAGACAAGCAGACAAACAGAGAGTGAGTGGCTGCTATGCAACCTGTCCATCCAAATATTTTCGACATTTCACCATCTAACAGTCCAGCTGTCTTTCTCATATTTGTATCCTTAATTGCTATATCTATTGTGCTAAGCTAAAACTAGATGGCTTGATTCTCAATCAGATCCATTTAGAGTAGATCCACTCTCTCTCTCTCTCTCTCTCTCTCTCTGAAGCATTCTCCTCATTCAACAATCTTTCGTGATAACTTTAAATTGATGATGATGATGACAATGATAATGTAGTTTCCAAAGACTGATCACCTGACAGTTAAACACATTGAGCGATCCTTCCACAAGTGTTTGATTGTTTTTATGCAATAATAATGGTAGTCGCTGAAGTCCAAGACCAAGAAAGGCAGTTTTACAATTTCTTGCTGACCAACCTGCACAAACGATTTGTGTATAGTGGTCAGATGCTTGAGTTGTACATGAGCATACTCCTGCTCCATCAAATCAACATCGCTTGGACAGGAGAATGGTGTTCCATGGCTCACAATCATGGCTCACAATCATGGATGCAACACCTTAATGATTAGTCCCCATACCCTCCCCTTTTTTTATGTATAACTACACCACACAAACAAACAAACATGTCATTTTAACCCCTTAACATTCAGATGACTCAGTCAAATGCATTGCTCATTTCTTCCCCATTATTTTCAATTAATCATGTAGCTGTGAGATTTTAATAATGTGTTTGATTGTATATTTTTAGAATGACATTGTTGGGCAGGTGTGAGAGGCTGGATCTGGCAGGTCTGGCAACAAGCTGGTAGCAATGTTAACAAGCCGGGTGGAATGCTTAGCGGTATTTCGTCTGCTGTTACGTTCTAAGTTCAAATTCTGCCGAGGTCAACTTTGCCTTTCATCCTTTCAGGGTTGATAAATTAAGCACCTGTTATGCACTGGGGTCGATACAATCGACTTAATCCATTTTTTCTGTCCTTGTTTGTCCCCTCTGTGTTTACCCCCTTGTGGGCAGTAAAGAAATAGGATCTGGCAGGTCTGAATGTAAAACAAGTAGAATATTTTGGTTGGATATGGTTGGTTTAAATGGTAAAGGATTAAAGTGGTTGATGGCATTATGAAAAAAATATAGAAAAATAAAACAACCAATGAAGAACACCAGAAGAGGGGAGAAGGGAACAGCTATCCAAAACACAAACTTCTATGCAATTGATTTGAATAAAGATTTTGGTTTGAAATTCCAAGAATGTTACTGAACACATTTTATATGTTTCTGTTTTTTTTTTATGTATCTTTAAAAAAAAAACATCATAGAACATGATTTGAGGAATGTGATTGTAGAATGCGATTTAGCTGCTATTTCTGGTAGGTCAAGTAAGAGTGTAGAACAGAGGCTCCCTTGGTGGTTTGTGGAAAGCAGACTTTTATACAGATCTGACAGTTTCACAACACACTTACATTGATTTATATTCAGAGGTTTTTCTCACCATCTTTCATTGCTGTATTTTTATATCTGAAAGACATGACATATCGATCATTCCATATATTTCACATTTTTACCATCTTTTATGACTATGTCTGGTCAGCTGGACTCTATTCTTTACTTCTCTATATACACAGACATATACACAATTAATATAGACCACATACAGACAGCTAATGTACTCATACTACATTGATGGTTATTACCACATTAATTTATTTAATAATATTCTCAGATTTCTAACTATATAATTAATTTTCTTTTTTTACAATTTTTACTATTGTAAATCTATTTTTCATAGCAATCATGGATAGGTTGACTTTCGTTTTTTTTTGTCTTCTTTTTGCTTTTTCTTTCATTTCAAATCTATTTTCAGTAACTCTCATGGCTAGAATGGCTTTTTTACCATTAACTTTTATGACATCCCTTATGATATAAAACCTTGAATGGACGAAAGCCACAGTTGAACCAGCAAGATTTGAACTCAGATCATAAAGGGAGTTTTTACAAAGCTATTATGTGTAGAATGAGTTTCCACAAATTTGAACATTTACATATTGATAGAGGAATCAATTATTTTTTTATAAATGGAAACTCTGTCCAACCTATGCAAGCATGGAAAAAAGACAGACATAAAATGAAAATAATGCTGGTGAGGAGAAGAGCAGGATGGTGATGCTACTGATGCTGCTGCTGATGATGGTGAGGAGGGGGAGGGGGAGGAGAGGAGAAGAGAAGGAGGGGAAGAAGAGAGGAGGAGGGGGATAAGAGAGGAGGAAGATGAAGAGGAGAGGAAGAGGAGGAAGATGAAGAGGGGAGGAGAGGAGGAAGAAGAGGAGAAGGAAGAGGAGAAAAGGAGGAAGAGGAGAAGAGGAGGAGGAGGAGTGGGTACTTTTCTTATTTGACCTTTAAGAGCGGTCATTGTTTGTTAGTTGAGCAAACTAAACTATGCAGGACTATTGTGTTATGTCACAGACCTTGAGTTAACAAGGAAACCTATTAGAAATAGTAATTAAATCTCCCTCAAATTACATCCTACCATGATAAAAAGAACGAAAGGATACATTGGAAAATGTACCTCTAGATACACGATATCTGGAAAAAAAAAGGCAAAAAGATGTTATGATCACGGTTGTAGTGCCTTTAATCATGGGCAGCTCAATCAGGACAAACCTGGAGCTAAACAACAGCAACAACAAACCAGTGTTTGTAGACTAACACAAAAACTCACAACCACTCTACCTCTTTCCAGTTCCTAAATAACCAAATAGTCTGCTTGTGTTTGCTTCCATAAATCATCATCATCATCATCTAACATCCACTTTCCATGCTGGCATGGGTTGGATGATTTGACAGGAGCTGTACCAAGCTAAACCGTCTGTGGAGGCACCTGGCCTAGTGGATAGAGCATCGGACGTACGGTCGAGGGATCGCGGGTTTGAATCTTAGATCGGGTGATGTGTGTGTTTATGAGCGAAACACCTAAGCTCCACGCGGCTCTGGCAGAAGGTAATGGCGAACTTCTGCTGACTCTTTCTTCACAACTTTCTCTCACTCTTTCCTCCTGCATCTTGCAGCTCACCTGCAACAGACCAGCATCCCATCCAGGTGGGGAACCTACACGCCAAGTAAACCAGGAAACTGGCCCTTATGAGCCAGGCATGGCTCGAGAAGGAACAAACAAGCTAAACAGTCTGCATTGGCATGATTGATACAGCAAGATGCCCTTCCAAATGCCAACCACTTTACAACGTGTACTGAGTGCTTTTTGCATGGCACCAGCACCAGTGAGGTTACCAAAGAACTTACAAGACAAAACCCTCAAATGATTGGAATATTGAGGGAGGCAGGTTTGTGCCAAGGTTTTTTGATAATCCTTTTTAGTAAGGGAGGCCATGGCCTTTTACAGTTCCTCCAAGACTGGTTGGAGGGTGGGAGGGAGATAAGGAAGCTGGTATCCTCAAAATGAAGGCCTGACCCAAATGCTTGTAGTATTGTGGACTTCACTAAAAGCACCCAAGAACCAGGGTGTGGTATTAAACCAGAGGTACTCAGAACACAAACTGTCAAAACAAACACCATAAGGTATATCATCAACCACTCTAAACTGGTATTTTATTTATTGAACCAGAAGAATAAAATGTAAAGTTGACCTCAGCAGGGTTTGAACTCATAGCACAAGAATAAATACCATAAGACAGTTCATCTGACAACTTTAATAATTCACTACTAATAGGGCATATATAAAATAATGATTTTGTTGCTTCATTTAACAAATTTTATCAGAAACAATTTTCAACCATGTGCTGGTACAAAAAATTAAGGGAATTTCATAATCATAAATGATAGTTGTCCACTTTTTTATAAATACTCTTTATAGAAAGGAGCTTATTTGCACATTCAGTTTCTTTTGCTTTTTAGCATTTTAAATTTCTTTTGTGTTTAATTTCTGTTCTATTTCATAATTAGCAGCAGCGGCAGCAATTCCCCAGACATATGTCACCATTATGATAATAAAATTACCTTTATAATTACTATCATTATCTAATGAAAACATTTATTAATCAGAATAATTATTATAATTGCTATCATTATAATAATTATATTGGAATATATTTTGGAATATCAGTAATGGTATAATCCTTTCTACTATTGGTACAAGGCCTGAAATTTGGTGGGAGGGGGTAAATCAAACTGGTACTTACTTAACCAACCCCGAAAGGATGAAAGGCAAAGGTGACTTCGATGAAATTTGAACTCAGAATGTAGCTGCAGACGAAATACCGCTAAGCATTTTGCCTGATGTGCTAACGATTCTTTTCTACACTAGGTACAAGACCCGAAATTTTGGGGGAGGGGGCCAGTCGATTAGATCAACCCCAGTATGCAACTGATACTTAATTTATCGATCCCAAAAGGATGAAAGCAAAGTCAACCTCAGCAGAATTTGAACTCAGAATGTAAAGACAGACAAATTACCACCAAGCATTTTACCCAGCATGCTAACAATTCTGCCAGCTCTGTAATGGTATAATGTTAGACTAACTACTTTGCACTGTATAGTTTTGTTCCATTACATTGCAGGTTCAAATTCTGTTATGGTTAACATTGTTATTCATCCTTCTGGGTCAATAAAAAAAAATCCAGTCTTCAACAGGTTTGATTTAACTAATAACAAAAATGCCCCAAAACTACTTGATCCCTTCCTACTCAAATTTTTCTTTTTGTTTTTAGGTGCTATGTCCAGAACGTAGGACATAGGTGATCGTACCTTAACACAATTCTCAGTTCTTTATTTTCTGTAATAATTTCCATTCCCTGGTGTTTAATACCCCTTTCTTCCAATCAAGCTCGGCATCCATATCATCCTTCCCCTTTCTCTGCTTCTTTTCCCTTCAATCTTTCCAGTCATGTAATGAAGAAAAAGGGCCTGGAGAATTTAGATAACTGTTAGATTCTTCAGGCCCTCATTCCTCATCTCATGACCAAGAAATTTCAGTCTGTTTAGCCCTTATCTCCTGAAGCAGTTTCCTATTTACTGCAATGCAGGTCATCACTTCTTTAGACCCTTTGTCTGTTTATGCTATCCTCAATATTCTAACATTAGAAATCATTTTATTTTCAGGACAAAAAAAAAAGAAAAGAAAATAGGACAAAATAACAAAAACAGATTTAATCCATCCCTCCCCCTTTAACATCTCCACTCCTGACACCTTAGGTACCTTTAGGTGAGTCCACTCTGATGCAAGCATTCAGTTAAGGTATTTAATTTGAAGCTAATGTCCACCCTTCCAATGAATCTCAGAAACCCTGTAAAGGGGTAAAGGCAATCACTGCCTTTCTTCCACTTTAATCATCATCATCATCAGTCATCATCATCGTCATCATCATTGTCATCATCACTTTAATGTCCACTTTTCTATGCTTGCATGTGTCAGGTGGAATTTGTTGACGTAAATTTTCTCTGCATGGATGTTCTCCCTGCTATCAAACCTCACCTGTCTCCAAGCAAGACAATATTTCCTCATGGCTGGACATGTTTTCACAGCAGACTGGAAACAAACAACACTGCTTGTGTGATGGTGATGCTCATTTACAACTACCTTGTGATGTCGAGACAAAGAGACACAGATACACATACATATATTCATACAAAAATATACATGCACACACACAGAAAAATTTGATTAGTTTTCCATTGATTGAGAAAATTATGAAGAGCCTTAATTGATTTTTGAATCCTATTGAGTTCTCATTAGAGGTGCATGCATCATTTGACCAATCCCAGAGAAACAAGGAACCAGTCTGTTCATATACACAATGGGTCTTGTAGCTTCAGAAAACAGAGGTTACCAATTTGTATGCTATATGTGCTTAACATTTTATTTAATATCAGGGGCCTGTACCCTAAACAATAGACATACAAACCAGGGGAAATTAAGCTATTTCTCCATAGATTGAGAAAAGGATAAACAGCCAGGTTTCTTTCAATTTCCATCAAGTTCAATCCACTCACAAGACTTTGGTCTGCCTGGAGTTATACAAAAAGATACTCATCCAAAGTGCTATGTGGTGGTACTGAACATGAAACCGTGTGGTTCAGAAGTAGAAAAAAAATCAAAGCATAAAAAACTGACTACAAATTCCAAGTTTCAAATTTTTCAGACACCAAAGGAGGAAAAATTCTCCCCAAACACCAAATTCAATCAGAGTTGAGTTTTCCTCCAAAGATCTCAACCAAATGTTGAAATATTCGTTTCAAATTTTGGCACAAGGTCAGAAATTTTAGAGGAGGGGTAGGTACCAGTGATCAGTTGGTACTTATTTTATTGACCCTGAAAATATGAAAGACAAAGTCAACCTCAGTGGAATTGAAACTCAGAATGTAAAGATGGGTGAAATGCTGCCCAGCATGCAAACACTTCTGCTAGATTGGTGCCTTGAAATGTTGGAATTGTGACAGTAATTCTGGTGACATTTTAAAAACAAAAATTTCCTAACACACCAACACTTTAATAAGCATTTTAGTAATGTTGGTATGTGAGAAAATGGTCTTTTTGCCCCATGAATGCTTCTTAAATAAATATATTATTTCTATTTCTATCAATAACATGGTTTATTTCACTTGCTGATGGCTGAATGAAGAAAGTATATCTTTCATCATATGCTCTCTCTCTCTCTCTCTCTCTCTCTCTCTCTCTCTCTCCTCTCTCTCTCTCTCTCTCTCTCTCTCTCTTTCTCTTTCTCTCTCTCTCTCTCTTTCTCTCTCTCTTTCTCTCTCTCTCTCTTTCTCTCTCTCACTGCTTGGACGTTTATATGTTCTGGATGTAATTTCTTAATTTCTTACAAAGGAAAAAGAGCAACGCTGTATGTATATGAATGTGTATGTATATAAGTGTGTACGTATATAAGTGTGTATGTATCTAAGCGTGTATGTATATAAGTATGTACGTATATAAGTGTGTATGTATCTAAGTATGTATGTATCTAAGTGTGTATGTATCTAAGTGTGTATGTATATAAGTGTGTATGTATATAAGTGTGTACGTCTATAAGTGTACACATATATAAGTGTGTACATATATAAGTGTGTACATATATAAGTGTATACGTATCTAACTTAAAACCTTTGTACAGACATTGCTGATACTGTCAGTCTGTGGTGGTCATGCTCGTCTAGTAAGTAAACAACTATCATCATCATCATCATCATCATCATTTAACCCCCTCTTTCCATGCTGACATGGCCAGGATGGTTTGACAGGAGCTGGCAAGTTCAAAGAATGTGCTAAGCACTCCAGTGTCTGCTTTGGCATTGGTTTCTATGGCTGGAAGCCCTTCCTAATTCCAACCACTTTACAGGGTTCGTTGGGTACTTGCTGTTTCTGTGGAACCAGCAAGTATCAAGCAGGGCAGGAACCTTCAACCGAGTGGGGAGAAGTATTGAGGGAAATGGTTTTGTGCCAAGAGATGAGAGGTTGGAGTATGAGTAGGGGGAGAGAAAAATAGGGGTCTTGTAGTAGAGGGGATACATGACAACCTCAGTAGGGGAGAGAGAGAGAGACAAGAAAAAGGAAAGACAGTGAGGATGTGATGGGGGTACCCTTATGCTACGTAGATGTGTATATAAGTGAAATAGAGCCAAAACTGGACAGGTTGAGAAGGGGAGGGGAAGTTTGCAAGACTGTCAAAGGGGAGAGGGAGACAGAGGGGAGAGAATGTATGTGTGTGTATATGCATTTATGTATGTGTGTGTGGATGTTTGATTCAATGTCCTCTTTATTTGTTTAATTATTTAATGATGAAAAGTGTTCAGACCATAACGCTTTTGTCTTGGCGTTAGGAAGCACATCCAGCTGTAGAAACATTGCCAGATCAGACTGGGCCTAGTGCAGCCTTCTGGCTTCCCAGACCCCAGTTGAACCATCCAACCCATGCCAGCATGGAAAGCGGATGCTAAACGACGATGATGATGATGATGATTTAATCTCTTCTCATGTAGAATTAAGGTAAGTCAAACTTCATAGCTAAACAGATATTTTTCTCTCTTTTTTCTCACCTTTTTGCTATGTCCATCTTTTCTCTCAATAGCAATCATGTTGCCCGAAAATTCAGGACTACAAACAGAAGGATCTTGAAATATGTAGTCATTAAACTGATTATCTCTCACCATTTGAATAATGATTTCTTTCAGAGCTAATTTATGAAGTGCAGGAGCACTGTCAACAAAGCAGAACTGGTTACATGTGTGTGTATGTGGGTGTGTGCATATATACATATATGTATGTATATTTATATATGTATTTATATGTGTGTGTGTATATATATATACACACAGATTTTGAATATTTCATATTCAGTATTTCATCTATTCAATATGACAATCAATACTTCATTTCATTTTACTATATATATATATATATATTATTTATACTATATATTCTATATTCTACAGTAATATTATAAAGAATATAAATAAACATAAAAACAGAGGTGGAATTTCTTTGAAGAATATATATATATCTATGTATGTATGTATATATATATATATTTATATATATATTATTATATATTATATAGTTGAAATTTACAGAAAAACAAGACAAAGTCAGGTGTCAGGAAGGTGAGAAAGTTTTTTACGTTTCGAGCTTACACTCTTCAAAAGAAAGGAACACAAAGAAATAAACAAGAGAGAGAATAAAAAAAACTTGTGGATTTAGTGGTCAATCATGGTGACTGGTTGGACACACATAAAAATACATATATATGAATATACATATATGTATATACATATAGTTACATACATATTTATATCCAAATCTATATATATATATATATATATATATGCACACACACAAATATATATATACATGTATACATCATCATTATCATCATCATCATTTAACACCTGTTTTCCATGGATGGTTTGACTGAGGACTGGCGAGTCAGGAGGCTGCACCAGCCTCCAATCTGATCTAGCAAGGTTTCTACAGCTGGATGCCCTTCCTAATGCCAACCACTCCAAGAGTACAGTGGGTGCTTCTTACTTGCCACCGGTATGTGTTTAGCCCCTTGTGGGTAATAAAGAAATAGGTATGGGGCCAGTCAGGCAGTAGTGGCATTGACCATGCTCGAATGGTGCTTTTTATATGTCACCAGCACGGGAGCCAGTCAGGCAGCACTGGCAACAACCGTAGGACATGCATTTATGCATGTATGTATGCATGTTGGCATGCATGCATGCATGTATGCATGTTGGTAGGTATGTTTGTTCGTATGTATGTTCATATGTGTGTATGTGTGTGTGTATGCATGTATGTATGTATGTATGTATGTATGTATGTTTATTGTGTCAGGTCATTTTTGAGTGCTACTGGTAACATGTAACCCAGTACAACCTGTTGCATGGTCGGATCGTCGGCAACTAAACCGGCAACCCCACCAAGCTTGCTTGGTGAGGAGGGTGTTTATTGGACACCCTGCGGGATGAAAAACAAAACCCGTCAAAGGGCGGAGGAACTCTTGAGAGTCAACGGCCATCCAATAAATGTCTTAAGGCTGTATCATGCGCGGGGACATAGAAATAATCGGACTGAATACCCGATCGCACGGTTAAACCATTGGGAGTGAAGGACTCCTAGCCTTTGTTGGGGCATCCTTCCAAGAGAAGGTAACTCAGGTAACTGGGATAACTCCGACATAAAACCTGCAGCTCAGTGATTACCGATGATGTTGACTTGCTCTTCTTTTCGGATTATGGCTGCTGTTGCATAGCGAGTGGGATTGAGGGCACAGCCTTTCCTCACTTTAGAAAAATCTTCTTGCACAGGCATTGCACGATAACAACATTGATTAAGCTTCGTGCAATGGCCATACTCAATAACAAGGGGGCAGCCACCATGTATGTTTATGTGTATGTACGTATGTAATGTATGTCTGATTGTACATATGTATGTACGTATGAGTTTGTCAAAAGCAGGACTTGCTAGTCACATAAGATCTCATGACAGTATTTATTAACTGAAGAGATAGCCTTCTTCTGTAAAGAAGTGGCAATCATCATCATCATCATGTATGTATGTATGTATGCATATATGGGTGTGTGTGTGTATATATTGCTGGTGTTTACTTTGTCGATCCTAGATCGATGGATGAAAGACAAAAACCCGACTCAAACGGTATTTTCTTTTTTTTGTCAGAATATAAGAAGGCGTAACTAAACAATGTAATGCATTGCTCTGGTGCTAAAGGTTTTCTTCCTAATAAACAAAAAGAAATCACACATTTACAAAGAAAGGAAGTGGGAATTATTTGATGTTCCTGCCTTTCTCAAGGTTATTAGTGGATTAAGTGACTTGAACTAACTTCAACCAAGAATTAGGTTGGCACTGAGCTTACATTCTCATATCATCCGCAATTTTACATGTTGCTTTAAATCAATTGTCGGTTTTAACAGGAGGAGAAAAAAGGGGGAAAAAAAAGAAGCACATCTAAAATTGCTTGTTTTCCTGCTTTTAAAATAAGAAATTGCATTTACTCGTTCGCTTATTGATTTATTTATCAATGTGTTTTTATTTTATTTTATTTATTTTTTTCCCAGTTCAGGTATGTTGTTTACTCTCCTGCCTCTGAATTTAACATTTCTTCTGTAGTTTACAATGAATTGTCAAAAATGCATTTCTTTGTTTTGAGATGCTTTTATACCTGTCATCACTTCTGTACTTAAAACCGACCGTGTTGACTGGTCTGTGCGTTGCAACTGTGACACTAACACTACTCAATTCAGTTCTAATGTGAGACAATTCTATCATGGTACAGACAGGAAACCAGCAAACCATTCATGAATATCTCATTAGTATATCTCTCTATCATTCTATCTTTCTATCTCTCTCTTTCTCTCTTCCCCTCTCTATTTCTCTGCCTCTTTCTATAATAACAGATAAGTAAGCAGTAACTTTCTTAGGTCATAGCAAATAATACCAAAGTAGATAGCCAGTGGCACACAACTATAAATAATAATAATAATAATAATAATAATTAGCCTGATGATAGAATCTTTTATTTTCCAACAGTCTAATCTGTTGTGAATTTATGGATAATAATATGACTAATTAATAAGACGAATAATTTCTTTTATTTGCCACGAGGGTGAAAGATGAGGGGGATAATACAAAGACAGACATAAAGTGTGGGGGTTTACATATAATGGAATGATCAAAAAAAATTTTTTGAAGTTAGAGGAAAAGTATACATGGTATATATTAAAAGAAGGGAAGTATACACACCATACAGTATTAAGAAGAAGATGAAAGAGAGAAAGATAAAAATAAGTGAGAGAGATGGGGTCCTCCTGTATCAGGGTAATTGAGAAACCCCACCATCCAAAATCACCCTGAATACCAAAGACAAGTGCCCTTTCCAACTCCTTTCCTCCAGCTCATAGTTCTACACTTAAAGCAGTACCATCCACTCTTGCCATTTTTGCAATTTTCACCTACCTTTTGATAAATTCACTCAGGGACAGCACCTCCCTCACCATCCTCACTTTTTCAAGTGAAACTTGAAAAAGTCAGTGAGTACTTTGCCAAAGAGGAATGTCTCTGTCCTCATTCCTTTCAGATAACTTCTTTCACCACAGCCACCAGGCAAATCAAAAGCACCTTGCCTGCTGAATTAAAGAAGGATGGCAGGGCAGTCATCATTATGGACTCAGCTGTTAGCACAGAATTTTGTCAGTGGACCGGTCGCGGACTCAAAGTAATGAAAATATTTTGGCAAATTAAATTTAAATGTTGAAGTGAATCTAACAGTTTTTGTGTGTTTCTTAAATGGCTTATAAACACCTTACACGCTACAATTATTATATATATATATATATATATATATATATATATTATATATATATATATATATATATATAATATATATATATATATGTATGTATGTATGTATGTATGTATATTTATGTGTGTGTGTGTTATTGTGTTTGTATGTTTGTGTATGTGTGTCTATGTGTGTGTAAGCATTTATTTTAAATGTGGGCTTACACCTTGTATGTAGTTTAAAGCCTGTGCACAATGAGTTGAAACGATCATAGTGAATAATAAAGAGCCTTGTGAACTCCATTTTTTTCTCTCATGTCATATACATATATATATATATGTATGTGTGTATATATATATATATATATATGAGTGTATATATATACATTTCATAATGTGATGTAAGTCTTTGGTATAGCAATTGCATGCGGCTGAAGAGAGCTTTAAACCATCCTTTATGTTGATTAGACATTGATGTAAAAATAGGTTGTTTTTATAAAGCTTGAAACACGTGTACCGCGACATCCTTTGTGTTCTGTTTTTTATTTCATTTGATGTATATATATATATATATATATATATAGAGAGAGAGAGAGAGAGAGAGAGAGAGAGAGTGAGAGAGAGAGATAGATGTAAAGAGACACAAACAGAGCAACAGATAAACAGCAGATAGATATGCAATTCATCTCCTTCTATGACCAAAGCATTGTCCTCAATAGTCATAATATTTAAGGTGAGGAATAAGGAACTGAATAACAACCTCAGAATGCTATAATTTGCTTCTATTAATGCTGAGGTGCTTCGCCTCTAAATTCCAACTATAAATCATTGGCAGATAACAGTCCACATGATTTGGACTAAAAAAAAAAGGTTAATTTATACACCAAGACAACTTTGGAGGACCAAATGCAGCAGGATTTGGCAAAATAATGACAGTGTTTGAATATTTACACAAGTTTACATTATATCTTATGCCCACTTGTATGTCAGAAAATATGGCATTTTGTTTTGTTGAAAGTGTAATAAGAAGAAACTTGATGATATAGAAGTGTTTGAGCTGATGTACAATATGTCACATTGTGCCCCCTTGAAGCAAGAGCTTGTTGCATTACAGTTGTAATACGTACTGACATGCTTGCTCAAAAATATATACAAAACAAATTATAGAATATAGATGTACAAAACACACACACACACATACACCGAATGTGGCAAGTGTTTGATGTATACATATAAATACTATCCTTCTTTGTACTTTCACATACATATACCCACATGTACACATGTACAGGTGCATGCATTCGCATGTACATGCTCGCACAATATATGGAGATATACAATTTTCATCTTTTTTGCTTATGTAACCCTGGAGGTCAACAAATTTGGAAAAGTATGTTTGATTGCTTGCCATCTCTCTTTCTTTTTCTCTCTTACCATCTTTTCCTTTCACTGCATCTCATTCTCTTGTCTGTGGCTCTGTTTGGCTGTCTCCTGATATTCTCCCACCACTCTCTCAATTTGACTGTCAATCTATGAAGGACTGCTTGTTTTCATAATTCACCCAATCATGAATCAAGAACACACACAAGATAGACAGACAGACAGACAGACAGGTGGATGAATGGACAGACAGACAAAGAGACAGACAGATAGATAAATAGGTAGACGAACAGACAAATTCACAGAGATAGATTCAGATATATACTGAGATAGAGAGCGACAGAGATTTTATGTATGTATGTATGTATGTATGTATGTATGTATGTATGTATTATAATCACCATCATCATCATCATTTAACATCAGTCTCCCAAGCTGGCATCATGGGTTGGGAGAGTTATACTGGTGCTGGTAAGGCCAGAAGCTGCACCAGGCACCATTGTCTGCTTTGGCATGGTTTCTATGACTGGATGCTCCTCATAATGCCAACCACTTTACTGAGTTTACTGAGTGTTTTTTTACATGGTACCAACACTGGTATTCTTTGCAATGGCACCAACACCAACAGTGTTTGTGTGTGTGTGGTGTGTGTGTGTGTGTGTGCATGTAGATAGCAAGTTAATTCATTAGGAACATAAAAATATTGTTATACATGTGTTCACCATATTTGTCTGAAGCACATCCAAAGCTGCTGCAGAATATAAATTGTTTTCCACTATTCTTTAAGACTAGGAATTTTCAGCAATTTTTACAAGACCATCACAGAGCCAGGAAATACCCCACTTTTCAGCCAGAGAAATGGGAGAGAGACCTTGATAAGATCCCTGTAGACACTGAATACTAAACTGACGCTGCCAGTAGGGTATAAATAACGGTATCACAATGATTGTGGTAAACATGGAGGAAAGAGATCCGTTGTTGACTTTGATTCCATAACTGTTGACATGCTGAAGCTGATCAATCAAATGGTCAGGTCATGATTTATTTATGTGCATCGTTAAATATTTGAGCTTAATGAATGGGTTTCAAAGGATTATTTCATAAATGGATCATCCTGGTGAAAATGTCATTCTTGACATGAGGGAATGCTAATGTTATAAATGTCTACACACGCATGATTTATGTGCAGTCATACATTTATATGCACACACACTAACACACACACACACACACTCACACACACACAAACACACACACACACACACACACACACACACACTCACACACACACAAACACACACACACTCACACACACACACACACCACACACACACACAAACACACACACAAACACACACACACACACACACACACACACTCACACACACACAAACACACACACACTCACACACACACACTCAAACGCACACGTGCACACACACACACATATTTCACATTCTCAGTCTCTAAGTTCTTATTATGTGAATAGCACACATATTATATAAAGATGTGTGTGTGCACGTGTATGCATATACACATGCTAAATACATACTTATATATGTCCGTATGTATACATACATGGTTATACACATACACGCATCATATATATAAGCATACATCTTCATATAATATGTGTGCTGTTCACATAAGAACTTAGAAACTATATATATATATATATATATAGATATATATATATTATATATGTGTGTGTGTGTGTATGTATGTATATATATATTATATATGTATATATATATATCTATATGTGTGTATGTATGTATATATATATACATATACATGTATATATATATACATGCACATATATACATATACATATATATATATATCATCATCATCATCATCATCATCGACGCTAAACGATGATGATGATGATGATGATGATATATATATATATATGTATATGTATATATGTGCATGTATATATATATACATGTATATGTATATATATATATGTGCATGTATATATATATATGCATGTATATAATATATATATATATATATATATATATAATATATATATATATATATATATATATATAAGCAATGTCAAATTATATTTGACTGCAGCAAGAACAAAACAGAAGTACTACTGCAACAACCAAATATATAATTTTGTGCATATTATATATAACTTATATCAGGAATGAACAACCTTTCCCAAGAAGTGGGCCACATGAGACATTGTTCATAATCAAGCTGGCTACACCACTAAAGAAATCCAAAATAATTTTTCCTTGTGCTTCTCACTCAGGAAGTCTCCTTGGCCACAGTTTGCTCATAACTAACTTTAACATTTAACCCTTTAGTAATCAGATTATTCTGTCAAATATAATGCTTGTTTATTTAAGTTTTCAATTAATCATATATTATCTCATAGCAGCGAGCTGGCAGAGACGTTACCACACCGGGCGAAATGCGTTGCCGTATTTCGTCTGCCGTTACGTTCCGAGTTCAAATTCCACCGAGGTCAACTTTGCCTTTCATCCTTCCGGGGATAAATTAAGTACCAGTTACGCACTGGGGTCGATGTAATCGACTTAATCCGTTTGTCTGTCCTTGTTTGTCTCCTCTGTGTTTAGCCCCTTGTGGGTAGTAAAGAAATATATATTATCTCATAGCTTTGAGATTTCAATGATGTGGCTGGTTATTTCTAGAATGGCAGTGTAGCATTAAGTGTGGGAGGCTAGGTCTGGCCAGTTTCAGCTTAAAACAGGTAGAATAATTTGACCAGATATAGCCAGTTTAAATGTTAAAGGACTATAGCATTCAGTATTGTACTTAAGTTTGGAGTTATTCTTGTCATAAACAGGCATTCAACTGATAAGGATTTATCTTTTCCAATTCAGGATGATTCCTGACACACAATATTTATGCAGTTATAATGTCAGATGTTTGCTTCTCTGAATACTTTCATTAAGTAACCTAGCATTTTGCTTGCTTCTCTTTTTTCTCCAATCTTATGATCACAGTTAGTAAATACATATTATATAATTTCATATTATGACTCATATGCTTTAAACAACTTCATAACTAGTCTATAGGCAGTAACGCTCACTGTATGTTAAATCTATATATATATATATATGTGTGTGTGTGTGTGTGTAGAGAGAGAGAGAGAGGGAGAAAGAGAAAGAGAGAGAGAGAGGCAGGCAGATTTTTATTCTTATTTATGTTCTGTCATATCATCATCTTTTACTTACATCAATCAGCTATGTAATTGATTTCCCACAGCCAGGTGCCTCTCCTGCAGCCAAACCTCACCAGCTTGAAAATTTTGGTCAAATTAACCTCAGGACTTCTTTTCTTTTTTTTTTTAGCCTGAAACTTTTTCTATTGGTCTCTTTTTCCTGATGTAAACAAACCAACAATGGTTGTCAACCATTGGATAAACACAAACACAGACACATCATGTGCTTCTTTCAGTTTCCATCTACCAAATCCACTTACAAGGCTTTAATCAGCCTGGGGCTATAACAAATTATATTTGCCCAAGATGCCATACAGTGAGACTAAACTTGGAACCAAGTGGTCTGGATGCAAGCTTCTTATTTCTTTACTGCCCACAAGGAGCATCTCATGCTAACGTTAAAGCTAAGATGCAAGCTTCTTACTACACAGCCATGCCTATCTCTCTCTCTCTCTCTCTATATATATATATATATATATATATATATACACACACACACAGGGGCTGGACAAAGTAATGGAAACACCTAGCATCATAGCATCATAATTTTGAAATATCTATAAAACTGTCAAAAGCTTCTTTATTTTTATATCTTTTGATTTATTTTTAGTGTTGCATAATGTTTTGCTAAAATTTGCTAAAATTGCTGTTTCTTTTCAGATATCATCAGAAAAGAGTAATTAAAATCCATTAAAATGACAGAACTATCGGACCTTCAAAGAAGTCAAATTGTTGGTGCTTGTATGGCAGGCGCCAGCGTAACAAAAACAGCCAAAATGTTTGGAGTATCAAGAAGTACTGTCTTGAAAGTAATGACAGCCTTTGAGAAAGAGAGAAAAACTTCCTCGTCAAAACAAAACACCGGAAGAAAACCAAAACTTTCAGATAGGGACTGATGGATTTTTATGCAAATTGTTAGAAAGGATCACAAAAGTACAGCCCCCAAATTTACTGCAGAGCTTACTGACCACCTCGAGAACCCAGTTTCCACAAAACCTGTTTGCCAGGAGCTGCACAAAGCTGGATTTTATAGGAGAGTTGCAATCAGAAAACCAGTACTTTCCAAAACAAACAATTTAAAGCATTTAGAGTGGAGTAAAAATCTACAGAATTGGTCCCTAGAGCAGTGAAAGAATGTTATTTTTTCAGACGTGTCATCCCGTACTTTATTTCCTACCATCAGCCGAGTATACGTGTGGAGACAGCCAAAAGAAGCATTTGACCCAGACGGCCTTCTTCCAACTGTTAAACATGGAGGAGGATCTGTGATAATCTGGTGGGGACTATATCTTGGAAATCCACCAGCCCAATGGTTTCCCTTCATGGTAGAATTAATAGTCAAGACTATTTAAGCATTTTATCTGATCAAATTCATCCGATGGTTGTGGAACTGTTTCTGGAAGGAAATGCAATCTTTCAGCAGTTCACACAGCTAAAGTTGTTACTGAATGGCACAAGGAACATTCTAGTGAAGTCGAACATCTTATCTGGCCACTACAGACCCCAGATTTCAATATCATTGCACATTTATGGTGCATTTTAGAAAAACAAGTCAATATCCTCCACCATCATCACTACAAGAATTGGAGACTGTTTTAGCTGAAGAATGGACAAAAATTCCTTTGGAAACAATTCGAACTTTGTACGAGTCCACACCTCATAGAATTCAAGCGGTAATTACTGCCAAAGTTGGCCCTACTCCATATTAAAATAGATTTATTTGAAATTTTAAGGTCTTTCCATTATTTTGTCCAACCCCTGTATATATATATATTATCACCATCATCATCATTTAATGTCCTTTTTTCTATATTTGGTAGGACAAAATTTGTTGAGGCAGGTTTGTTATGGCCAAATGCCCCTCCTGTCACCAACCCTTACCTGTTTCCATATAAGGTAAATATTTCTCAGACTGGAAACAAACACCAACACTGCTTGCATTACAGTGATGCTCATTTACAACCATCATGTGATGTGAAGTCAAGGGTACACACACACACAACACACACACACACACAACAGGCTTCCTTCAATTTCGCTCTACCAAATTCACTCACAAGGCTTTGGTCAACCCTGAACCATAATACAAGGCACTTGCTTAAGGTACCACATAGTGAGACTGAACCTCTGACCATATGGCTAAGAAGCAAGCTTCTTGGCCACACAGCCACACTTGTGTGTGTATATGTGTACATGTGTATATATATATATATATATATATACACACACACACACAACACACACACACACACACATATATATATATATATATATATATATATACATACATATCTTTCTATCTGTCTATCTATCTATCTATTATCTATCTATCTATCTATCTATCTATCTATCTGTGTGTGCATGTGTGTGTTTGTGAGTGTGTGTATATGAATATATACAAACACACATACACACTGAAAGGCAAAAATTCACATGTCTAATATAATATTGCTGACAAAGGTGATGATGATGATAGCAATGATGATGATGATAATGGTGATGATGATGATGATGATGACAAAGGCAATGATTACAAAGGCAATGATTACAAAGATGATAAGGCCAAACCAAAGGAGAAGAATTCGTGCAAAAATAAAAATTAGAAAGAAAATATCCATACCTGCCCACCCATCTACCCAAAACAGCCATTGTCCTGAAATAATTCCCCCAAAGTTTCCATCAATGGATTGAGCGGCACAGACACTATACAAACACTGCAAATGGCTCCTTCCTACCTACATCCCCACCAACCATCTCTCCACCTGCCCAATCTCTGGTTGTCAGCAGTGAACAACTAAAGATATAAAAAAAAAAAGCAAAAAAATAATAAAAACAAAACAAAAAAAATAATAATGTAAAAGTGAAAGATGAAATATAATAAAATAATAAAAACAAAAACATCAAGCTAAAACTAAGAATACAGAACAGAGCGCCATTCCTTATCACTATGCTATTGCTAACCCAGTGGCTTCGGCCAATGTTTGTACTGACTGAAGTAAAACTGCATTTATCCATTATAGAGCTTAGAAAACAATAAGTGATTACTAACAACTGGTTGGCAACAAGCTGATAGAAAGGAAGGCCATTACTAATTAAAGGCAGTTTGATCTGCCTGATGAGGCTGGCTGGCTGGCTGATGGGACAACTGCTATATTTCTGGACTGTAAATCCCATCCAATATATACACACGTGTGTGTGTGTGTATGTATATATACACACACATACACATATATAGCTCTACATTTGTGTGTGTATATACATATATATATATGTGTGCGTGTGTGTGTGTGTGTGTGTATGTATGTATATATATATATATATATAATATATATATACATGTATGTATATGAATATATATATATATATATATATATATATTATATATATATATATACATATACATACATATCTTTCTATCTATCTATCTGTGTGTGCATGTGTGTGTTTGTGAGTGTGTGTATATGAATATATACAAACACACATACACACTGAAAGGCAAAGATTCACATGTCTAATATAATATTGCTGACAAAGGTGATGATGATGATAGCAATGATGATGATGATAATGGTGATGATGATGATGATGATGACAAAGGCAATGATTACAAAGGCAATGATTACAAAGATGATAAGGCCAAACCAAAGGAGAAGAATTCGTGCAAAAATAAAAATTAGAAAGAAAATATCCATACCTGCCCACCCATCTACCCAAAACAGCCATTGTTCCTGAAATAATTCCCCCAAAGTTTCCATCAATGGATTGAGCGGCACAGACACTATACAAACACTGCAAATGGCTCCTTCCTACCTACATCCCCACCAACCATCTCTCCACCTGCCCAATCTCTGGTTGTCAGCAGTGAACAACTAAAGATATAAAAAAAAAAGCAAAAAAATAATAAAACAAAACAAAAAAAATAATAATGTAAAAGTGAAAGATGAAATATAATAAAATAATAAAAACAAAAACATCAAGCTAAAACTAAGAATACAGAACAGAGCGCCATTCCTTATCACTATGCTATTGCTAACCCAGTGGCTTCGGCCAATGTTTGTACTGAACTGAAGTAAAACTGCATTTATCCATTATAGAGCTTAGAAAACAATAAGTGATTACTAACAACTGGTTGGCAACAAGCTGATAGAAAGGAAGGCCATTACTAATTAAAGGCAGTTTGATCTGCCTGATGAGGCTGGCTGGCTGGCTGATGGGACAACTGCTATATTTCTGGACTGTAAATCCCATCCAATATATACACACGTGTGTGTGTGTGTATGTATATATACACACACATACACATATATAGCTCTACATTTGTGTGTGTATATACATATATATATATGTGTGCGTGTGTGTGTGTGTGTATGTATGTATATATATATACATATATATATATATATATACATGTATGTATATGAATATATATATATGTATATGTATATATATATGTATATATGTATATGTATATATATGTATATATATATATGTATTTGTGAGTGTATATGTGTATATATATACATATACAGCATATGCACGCATGCAGACATATACACACATGTGCAAACCACTCACTCTCTTGCAAGACCATCTGTTTATGACAATGTTTTACATTGGCTTTTTCTTACTTCATCTTTCTAGTGGTTTAGCTACTTCTTGCTTACCATTCATGTGTAATAATAATATGCAGCCCACCACCACAACTGTAATCATCACTATACATTCCACCATCATCATCACACAACCCATTGTAACTGCCACTACATTCATCACTATATATTCCACCACAACAATCCCCACCATACACCCTTGATGCTACCATCATCATCACACAGCCCATTGTAACTGCCACAACCTTCATCACTATACATTCCACCACCACAATCACTGTACAACCCACCACCATTGTCCTCATGCAGCCCATTATCATCATAGTCATACATCCAATCATACAAGTATACTGACCACACATAAATGACAGGACTAACCAATATTATTTCATTTTATATTTATATATATGATTTTTGTTCTCTACTATTACTAACTTTTATTACTACTATTATTGGACACTGCCCATGTTGGGTCACCACTTTGAAGCATTTTGGTCAATTGCAACTATTTCACAACTTATTCCAGTTGGGTACTTATTTTACTGTATTTTTTTTATTTTATTCACTGCTGAGTTATAATTTGATTGTGAGACACAACACTTTATACCCGAAAACATATTAAAACAACAAAAATCAACACACACACACACAACACACACACATAAACACACACATACACACACATGTATACAATGGGTTTCTTATTTCTTTATTGCCCACAAGGGGCTAAACATAGAGGGGACAAACAAGGACAGCCAAAGGGGTTAAGTCGATCGCATCGACCCCAGTGCATAACTGGTACTTAATTTATCGACCCCGAAAGGATGAAAGGCAAAGTCAACCTTGGCGAAATTTGAACTCAGAACGTAACAGCAGACGAAATACCACTAAGCATTTCGCCAGGCATGATAATGTTTCTGCCAGCTCGCCGCCTTATGTATACAACGGGTTTCTATACAGTTTTTGTCCACCAAATTCTGCTTACAAGATATTAGCCAACCTTGAAGCTTCAATTGCTCAAATTGCTGTGCAGAGAGATATGGAACTTTGAACAATGAGTTTGTGAAGTAAACTTCTTATCTATACAGTTAAGTATGCCTACAGGTCATCATCATCATCATTATCATCATCATTATTATCATCAATTAACATCTATCTTTATGCTGACATGGAGTATACAGGTTGTTAATGTTTTAGTCTGTCCTTGCCTGGTGTTACACAGCTCTTTACTGTGTGGGGCAGCAAAGAGCAAAGAGTGAGTGGTAATGTAGAGGTGTAAATGAGACGCAACATGGGTGATAAGGTCACAGACTGTGACAAAAGAGCTTTCACACACCAATAAATCAATTAATTAATTAACTAATTATCTAATTAATTGATAATAAACCAGAAGAAGTATAACCAGTGCGTGTGTGTGTTTACTGGCAGAATTATTTTCACTAAGTTATATATATATATAATACACATACATTTAAACACACATGCATAAATATATGTATGGGTGTGAGTATGCTGTGTGTGTATACACACACACACATATATATGTGTGTGTGTATGCAAACACACACACACACATATATATATATATGTGTGTGTGTATACACACACAACACACACACACACACACATATATATATATACATGAGTATATATACATGTGTGTGTATAAATATAATGATATTCATACATGCATACATACATACATTTATGTATATATATACACATTCACACACACAAATAAATGTAAATGGGTGAGATTGAGAGAGGGAGAGTGTATATATATATATATATATATATATATATATATATATGTATATACACACACACACACAAGACAAAAGAATTATGGCTGAAAATTATTTCTGAACTCTTGTTGTTTCCATGGGAAATCAATGAATGAATGAAAACTCATCTATATTTGATTTAACTAATTCTTCAAAGACAGACAGACAGACTACACAAATCGGCGAATTCTTTTTTTCTAAAAACTGTCATGAGCAATGAAAGAGAAAGAGAGAGTGTGTGTGTTTGTGTGTGTGTGTGTGTGTGTGTGTGTGTGTGTTTATGTGTGTGTGTGTGCGTGTGTGTATGTGTGTGTGTGCATATGTGTGAGAAAAGGAAGAGAGTGTGGGGGTGCATGTGCGTGTGTGTGTGTGAGAAAAGGAGAGAGAGAGTGAGAGAGTGTGTTTATGTGTGAGTGTGTATGTGTGTGCATATACGTGTGTGTGTATGTGCAGTTGTGGTGCCTGTTTTTAGGTGCACAAAGGAAGAGTATATACATGTATGTGTGGCAGTATGGTGTGTCTGTATGTGTGTGACGCGTTGATATGAAAAGTGAAAGATGAAAGGTCTATCATCATCATCAACATCATCATCAATGTCATCATTGTCTTCATCATCATCATCACCATCATCATAATCATCAAGTAATCCTATAAAATCGAGTAAAAATATCCACTTGGTGGTTAATGCCTTTGTTTGGTCAGTTTCGCATAGCACAGACAGTCACACACACATACACAGAATTTATACTAATATTAGATCTAACAACAAAGATTCTTGAGTAAATTGGAAACCCTCATCAATTCTCTGATAATGTAACTCTCTTGAAAAAAAAAAAACTCTCTTCCTGCGTAAAAGTGGAAATTTTCAGAGCAAACTTTACAACCAAAAAAATGTAGGTTAACTTATACACCAAGATGACTTTCAAGGACCAAAAATTCCATGACAAAAGCAACAGGATTTGGAAAGATAGGGATTATGTTTGAATCTTTACACCACATGTTAACCCTATATATTATGTTGACTTGTATATAAAAACTTGAATCCACCATTGCAGGTTAGCACAAGACTTCTATAAGACTTCTGCTATTAACAAAGATCAGTCACATAGACACCCAGTGTCCCTTTGTTGGGGCAAGGTGGCAAAAGGGTTAAATCATTTGACTACCAGCTCAGGAGCTCTGAGTTCAAATCAACTCCAAGTGAAAATACTTTCAGGGTTCAGTAACAGGTCTTCTAAGAATGTTTCCTGCCAGAGACCTAATCCTTACCAATTGTTCCCTCCTGGACCAACATCTCTCAGAACAAGTTGCAGGCCTAATGCTGGTTGTACCAGTACTGGATGGAGACTGCAATATATTCATTTGAAAAGACCCTTCTACCTAAGATCCAAACAAGTCCTTTGTTAACCTGTGCAAAAGACAACATGGTGTGATTGTTCTTTTGAACCCCTTTCATTTTACAGCTTTTGGTGGTTTTATTCTCTGCATTGAGAAGTCACAGCTCAGGTATTATGGACATGTGATTAGAATGTCACAGAAAAAAAAATCACAAGACAAATTCTTCAAGTTGAGCCATTTGGCAGGAGACCAAGTGGTAAAAGAAGAATGAGATCATCATCATCATCATCGTTTAACGTCCGTTTTCCATGCTGGCATGTGTTGGACAGTTCAACCGGGGTCTGGGAAGCTAGGAGGCTGCGCCAGGCTCCAGTCTAATCTGGTAGTGTTTCTACAGCTTGATGCCCTTCCTAACGCCAACCACTCCATGAGTATAGTGGGTGCTTTTTACATGTCACCGGCACAGGGGCCAGACGAGGCTGGAAAACAGTCACGATTGGTTGGTGCTTTTTACGTGTCAGTGACATGGACGCCAGTCAGGCGGCACTGGCATCAGCCATGTTCGGATGGTGCTTTTTACATATCCATAGTCCAAGTTGGCCATGATTGAGAATCCAGCCAGAAGGTCTAGTAACAGTCATTTATGATAGGACCCAATGGAAGAGGTGCCTGAGGACCCAACCCACATGACCCTCTCAGGAATAATTGGTGACGAGGATGGATGGAGAGATGGTTCTCCTTGACAAAATTAAGCAACAACCAAACCTTAGACACCATTAAAACTTTTATCCAGGATGGCATTGATCTCTCATTTCTTTGATGTAATCCAACAACAGCTAAACACAAACCACCATTAAAGCTTTGCAAAGTGTTTTGGCAATATTTACATTTTACACATTATCTGTTGACAGCTAAAGTAACTTGTCGACTGCAAGAGTCGACTGTCAGGTTCAAAGACGCATACATAACACAATACCAACTGGAAGGCCATTAGAAATACAATCAACTACAGGGTGCCAGTATTTTATATGAAGGTTTACCACTTGATAACATATTTTAGTATTGTGCTACAACCTAGATACTCAGCCATTCATTCTCCCAAGTGTAACAATGATATAATTACTAATCAATAAATATGAAAAATGGAGTTAATGTAATCAGCTACACTCCCAAAATAGAATGCCCCAGCATGGCTACAGCCTAATGATTGAAATTAGTAAGAGAAAAATTTCAGACTAGACACAGGTTCAAGGCCAGAAAGGTGCAGTGGTGGAGGGTAGTTGATGAAATCAAGCCCCCCGTAGTTTACAAGCTTAGTGTAGCCTTCTGACCTGTTTGTTCCTATCAAACCATCCAACCCATGCTAGCCCGAAAAATGGATGTTAAATAATAATGATGATGATGGTGGTGGTGGTGGTGGCAGCGGCGGTGGCGATGGCGGTGATGGTGATGATGATGATTATGATGATGATTCTGAAAGAATGAATGGTAAAGTTGGCTTTGGCAGAATTTGAATTCAGAATGTAAAGAACCAGAATACTGTGAGGTGTTTTGTCAGACACTTTGATGATTCTGTTAATTCACTACACCCCACTCCCCTCACAAAGAAAAAAAACATCAAATAACGAAAATGTGAGGATCATTTAACATTTCCTTTGACTTCTGTTTAATACTTAGTGGGTAACTGCAAACAGGATAAGACAACATGAAGAAGGGATTTGTAACAGAGTACCAAACTAACTAGAATCATCAAAAGAAATTTGGTGGCCAACACCCTTGATATCCAATCTTTTCATGCAGATAAAGCATCAATTGATACATACATACATACATACATACATACATTCATGCATACATACATACATACATACATACATACATACATACATACATACATACATACATACATACATGCATACATACATACATACAAACATACATACATACAAACATACATACAAACATACATACATACAAGCATACATACATACATACAAACAAACAAGCATGCATGCATGCATACATACATGCATACATGCATACATACATACATGCATACATGCATACATACATACATACATACATACATACAAGAACTGAGAATTACATATCTTTAATTAATAGTTGACAACATATAAAAAGCCGACACATGTTTCCGTTATATATTTTTCTTAGATTCTTATATGCATATTAAAATGAATATAATGATATATAGATCTAAAGATGTACAGCAGCATAACTTAACAAGGAATCCCCAATTACAGAAAATTGAATAAAGCAATAATTGATTTAATATAAATCAATTAATGAGCAGCACCATTGCATGTAAAGATTCTAAAATACTTGCATAACGGAGACACGTGTCAGTATTTTATATGTTGTAAACTATTCAGTGAAAATGTGTAATTCTTCATTTTCCTTGATGTCTTTTTAATATACTTTGGAATTTGACGTGTAATTCTTCAAAGTGAAGTCTGGATTTACTAATCAAAGAGGAGTTCATCTGTAATTTTATGCTCTAAATATTTTCTAATGTTGTACAGTTTTATATTTAAGAGATGAAGACAGATATTTGTCCTCATCTTGTTTGTTGTTAACAATATGTTTCGGCTGATATACCCTCCAGCCTTCTTCAGGTGTCTTGCGGAAATTTCGAACCTGGGTTCTCATTCCTAAGGTATTTTTCAATGCTGTTGTTGTTGTTGTTATTATTATTATTATTATTATTATTATTATTATTATTATTATTATTATGATCATTATTATATTATTATATTATTATGATCATCATCATTATTATTATTATTATTAATATTATTATTATTATTACTATTATTGTTGTTACCATTATTATTATTATTATCATTATTATTATACTATTATTGTTATCATTATTATTATTATCATTATTATATATTATTATTATTATTATTATTATTATTATTATTATTAATATTATTATTAATATTATTATTATTATTATTATTAATTATTATTAATATTATTATTATTATTATTATTATTATTATTGTTGTTGTTGTTGTTAGTATTCAGGTCACTGCTTGGAATGTAAATACTGTAAATAGTTTCTAGTGCTTCCTACTGGTTGATATGGTTAGCCAAGTTCAGATTACAACAGGATTTATAAAGTTTTTGTTTACATTGCAAAATTCCTTTGTGATGACTCCTTGCATACATGTATACATATACATATATAAATAAACAAACACACACACACACACACATGCATGCATACCTTGTCATCAATACCCAATCACTTGGTGCATAACATACAGACACACACACTCAAGCTCAATGCCGCCCAGTGACAACCTTCCAGACAGTACTGGATGTGATGTTGACTGCATTCACAGGGTACTGCCGGCAGCAGCCACAGCAGGAGATATGATGATCACTTGGCACATAATAAAGGCACACACACTGATCGTGGATACCACCCAGTGATAACCTTTGCAGATGAGACATCGACCATGTGTGCACGGTGTGCTGTTGCTGGCTTCAATAGGCAGCAGCAGAAGATATGATGATTGCATCCATGGGGGTAGGGATACCCAGCACGAGCATTAGCAGATGGCTTCGATATGCAGCAGCTTTTTTACCTGTCCAACTTTTACCTGCCCCGTGACCCACTCATTTGATCTGATGTCGAGATGAATCACTTGGCACAGAACCTGCTCAAGCTGGCTTTCTTCCCTAAGGTCTGATGTTCTTCCTGTCACTAGCACTTACTGATTTTTCAATTAAGGGATCATTATTCTGCTTGTCCTCAGGTTTATACTGATTGTGAACAATTTGTCCTGTGGCTTTGTGTCTCTGTGAGGACAAGCAGAATAATGATCCCTTAATTGAAAAATCAGTAAGTGCTAGTGACAGGAAGAACATCAGACCTTAGGGAAGAAAGCCAGCTTGAGCAGGTTCTGTACCAAGTGATTCATCTCGACATCAGATCAAATGAGTGGGTCACGGGGCAGGTAAAAGTTGGACAGGCAAAAAAGACTGCTGCATATCGAAGCCATCTGCTAATGCTCGTGCTGGGTATCCCTACCCCCATGGATGCAATCATCATACGTACAAAATATTTTTGTAAATTAAAAAATATTTTTGTTGTTTTTGTAAAATCTCAGAAAATAATTTTTGTTGTTTTTGTAAAATCTCAGAAAACATATATATATATATATATATATATAAAGGCAGTGCTCTAGCATGGCCACAGTCAAATGACTGAAACAAATAAAAGAAAGTAAAAGAAATATATATATATATATATATTATATATATATATATATACATCCTTTGCACCTGTTTTCCTGTTCCCTTTGCGACAGTACACCTGTTTCTGTCTTCATTCCAAATCTCTCTCTCTCCAGCCAGATAACCCTGTACTTCCTCTACGTCAAGACACCTATTTCTGTCTCTGTTTCGCTATAACATTTCATCATCTAACACAAGCTCACCTCCTCCAATGTCCCCTTCCCTCTCAAAAGATTCTTGTCTTGCAAGTTACTTGGTGACCCTGCCAGTGCTAGTGCCACTTAAAAAGCATCCAGTCCACACTGTAAAGTGGTCAGCATTTGGAAGGGCAACCAGCTGTAAAACTTTGCCAAAACTGACCTCCCCTGTGCTTATGCCACGTAAAATGCACTAAGTCCACTCTGCTGGGTGGTTGCTGTTAAGAAGAACATCCAGCAGTAAAAAGCCTGCCAAAACAGTCACAGAAGTCTGGTGCAGGCTTCTACCCAGCCGGCTCTTGTCAAACCATCCCACCCATACACACACACATATATGTACATTCATACATACATATGCATACATACACACACACACAATTAGCTTCTATGTAGATCTTTTTAACCAATTCATTAGGAAGAGCATTCATCTGTAGAAACCAATGTAGATTTTGGAGTATGATTCAATCATTGGACCCATCCAGTCAAAACATCCAACCTATGTCATCATAAAGTATGGATATTGAAAAGTGATGATGATGATGATGATGATGCTAATATACATAGTATATTTCCTGAGTATAACTTCAAACCATATCTGTTAGTGGCGCCCTGATTCAGAAGTTCCAAGATTTCAAAGAATGTGGAACTACCTCTTGGCCATTATCGTTCCCAGGACTATTCTGATCTGGAGCAGTCACCTGACACGTGTCAGGGTCCCAGTTTTGGGTTAACAAATAAATAATAAATGAGCCCTTTTAAAGCCTAGCCAGGCTCATGGGCCCGGTTTCCTAGTTTCTATGGCGTATGTGTTCCCCAGCTGGACAGGACGCCAGTCCATCGCAGCGTTATTCGTTTTTGCCAGCTGAGTGGGCTGGAGCAACGTGAAATGAAGTGTTTTGCTCAAGAACACAACGCATCGCCTGGTCCTGGAATCGAAACCACAATCTTACGATCATGATGCTGATACCCTAACCACTAAGCCACGTGCCTCCACTTTGGGTTAACAAGCATGTGTAAATTGGGATACAGCAGACTCTAAGGACGAAGCCTTCAGGATTCAAAGGCAGCTGCAAAGGTAGCAGCAGCAATGCACTGTGAAGTGCAGGGAATCAGATGAGGCAAATGAACCATCTTGGGCCGCCACTGCATCCTTCTTCGTTGCCAATTATCTTGACCTGGTCTTGCCACAGGACTGGAGACAGTGAGGTCAAGGGTGCACAACTTTTCTTTGCTTGAAACAAAGTCACTGCACAAGTCCCTAGTGATCCTTAAGGACAACACAATGCACAGACAGATGAGCACAATGAGTCTACGTGAAGACACATAATAGTAAATGAGGGAATCAAAAGAGTTGTAGTGAGATATATTAGCACTATTTTGTTGTGGTAGCAGAGCACAGTCGTGCGATGTCCAAAACATCCAATCACTGCTGGCCGTGGAAGGATACACGTGACCCAGCAGTGAAGCGCGAGTTTTGAAAGGCAAGAATCAGTTCCTGAGAAGACATCGTCCGGTAAACATATTAGTTGTTTGTCCAGACGACAAAAAGTTACTGAATCAACGCTGATCAGAAAATAGCATTCCTACAACTACGGGATTTCTACCTCGCCTCACAACCATTACAAAACTCATTGGCTATTTTGGATTTGTAGCCAAATACCAAAGCTAACCTCCTTAGTGTGTATTAAAGAATTAACTCATGTCTCTCTACAGAGTCACAGACAAATAACATTCAGTGAATCAGGTAATTAAAAAAATCCATATATATATACTTCATCTTTTTTAAGGTGGCGAGATGGCAGAAACGTTAGCGCGCCAGGCGTAATGCTTAGCGGTATTTCGTCTGTCGTTAAGTTCTGAGTTCAAATTCCGCCGAGGTCGACTTTGCCTTTCATCCTTTCGGAGTCGATAAATAAAGTACCAGTTTCGCCCTGGGGTCGATGTAATCAACTTAATCCGTTTGTCTGTCCTTGTTTGTCCTCTCTGTGTTTAGCCCCTTGTGGGTAGTAAAGAGATACATATATATATACTTCATCTTATTTGTTTACATTTGATGTGAATATGGAATCTAGTGAGACTATCTTTCAATTTGTAAACAAAGGTTTTTGAGAAATTAGTTAGGTAAGTTGATGGATGGAGGCACAGACATGGCTGTGTGCTTAAGAAGCTCTCTTTGTAACTCAGTGGTTTCAAGTTCAGTCCAACAGCATGTTGCCTTCTACTATAGCCCTGGGTCAACCAATGCTTCATGACTAAGCATCATGTATCGGTCCGTCCGCTCGCTAACAAACAAATGAATTCTGTATCTCTCAAATAAATGTATTTCTCCATAAATTGAATTTGTAATGACATTTAGATCAACTAAGTGGGGTAGAAACGGAAGAGGATGTTAGTAAAAGTATTTTTAAGAAAATTAATCGATGTAATTGACAGCTAAATTGTGCAACAAAATCGAAAACATAAGCTATTAGAGGCACAGTATTCATATATTATTCAAATTAGTCATGATTAATTGATTAAGAAATAAATATTTCATACTAAGAAACATAGATGTAAATAAACCAAAAGTGTCTGTAAAATAAACGAAAGGTGGGGTCTGTTCAAGGGAAGCAACCCGTTTAATATATTTTAGTCATGATGGATTATGCCCCTTGGTATAATTCTGCTCTGACGGACAAACCTGGAGAACATTATAGTTGAAGTCGCAAATGGTTACGAACAGACTTTAACAAACCTAGCTGACTCATTGATTAACCGAACGATTAATCGAACAATTGGTTATTTATTTGACTAAATGGGTAACCAGCTGAAAAGTAGAAATGAAAAAGTGAAATAGAACCAGGGCGTGTATTTATTGTGGAAGCACTCCGTCGGTTACGACGATGAGGGTTCCGGTTGATCTGAATCAACGGAACAGCCTGCTCGTGAAATTAACGTGTAAGTGGCTGAGCACTCCACAGACACGTGTACCCTTAACGTAGTTCTCGGGGATATTCAGCGTGACACAGAGAGTGACAAGGCCGGACCTTTGAAATACAGGTACAACAGAAACAGGAAGTAAGAGTGAGAGAAAATTGTGGTGAAAGAGTACAGCAGCGATCACCATCATCCCTGCCGGAGCCTCGTGGAGCTTTAGGTGTTTTCGCTCAATAAACACTCACAACACCCGGTCTGAGAATCGAAACCGCGATCCTATGACCGCGAGTCCGCTGCCCTAACCACTGGGCCATTGCGCCTCCATAAACACAACACCCGGTCTGGGAATCGAAACCGCGAGTCCGCTGCCCTAACCACTGGAGGCGTATTTATTATTGGCATAATGACACACACGAGTTCACATCAAAATACTTGCAAGCCAATTACAAAAGCGAGCAAACCTACATCAGACAGAAACTACACATAACACATCCCTACCGCCGACTTCCAGAAAAAAGGATATTTTTTTAATGAAAGTTGCTATAAATACCTCTCAGATGGTACAGACTATATGGGAATTTGAAATGTCCCCATTAGAAAAACAACAATGCATGTATATGTGGAGATTTGTACGTTTTCTTTTATGTATGAATTCTCATGCATATACTTTCATATACTAGACGTACTCATATATATTTAAATGATAAATTTTTTTAAAGGTTTACAGACTTTTACGGTTCCAGTGGTGAATTGGATCTGTAGTCTTATAATCAGCTTTCTCCTTTCTGGTTTGCTTGTATGTAATAATGTATCCATTACGTCTACATCTACAAAATGTAGCTTAAAATTTTGAAAAGATTAAGTGATGCCAGTATGTTTGTGTGCACGCCCATATTAAGAAACATAGTCGTAAATAAATCATAAAATTCTTTGTAAAATAAACGAAAGCGGGGTGTCTATTCAAGGGAAGCAACCCGTTTAATATATTTTAGTCATAATGGATTATGTAAAAGGTTATGCAAAATATATTAAACCCAACCTCCGTGAATGACTGATACATAAGACAGTGATATCCTCCCCCATCTTCCCACCCCAGTAATCAATGAATGGTTAAGTTATATAAAAACCAATCTCTTTCAGGCTGGCAGGTGCTATGGCTATGTTTATGACATTCATATTCGTAGCACTGGTGAATGATCGTAACTTTGAGTTGAGATCTGTTAACCAGCTCTGATGTCTTCAGTTCTGCTTACCAATTCTGCTTAGAATAAATAGCATTACAAGAGGCAGAAGGTTAATAGAAACCGTAATAACCGTCATACTAGATGCCTTCTTTAATATTTACTCTCTACATTCAAAATTAGATAGATAGATAGATAGACGGACGGACAGACAGATAGGTAGGTAGATAGAGAGATAGGTAGGTAGGTAGGTGTGTGTGTGTAAGATATACCTAAAAAACAAAGAAAATAAAACAGACATGTTCAGCATCTGTGTATAAATATGGAAGTTCTGAATTTTTTTTCTTCACAAATATTTTCTCTTATTTTTAAGTTCCATTTCATTCTACAATTTATAATTTTTTTTCTAAAATCCATTACTGTATTAAATTTTGTTGCTTATTCTTCATTAGGCAGGAGTGGTTTGAACTAGAACTTAAACTAAAAACATATTTCTTTTATTGTATAAATCTAAATTTAGGTTTTCTCTATGCAAATGATTATCCTTCAGCTGTTTCATATATATATATATATATAATATATATATATATATATATACTCTTTTACTTGTTTCAGTCATTTGACAGTGGCCATGCTGGAGCACCGCCTTTAGCTGAGCAAATCGACCCCAGGACTTATTCTTTGTAAGCCTAGTACTTATTCTATCGGCCTCTTTTGCCGAACTGCTATGTTATGGGATGTAAACACACCAGCATCAGTTATCAAGTGATGTTGGAGGCACAAACACAGACACACAAACACACGCACATATACATATATACAATGGGCTTCTTTCAGTTTCTGCCTACCAAATCCAGTCACAAGGCTTTGGTCAGCCCGAGGCTATAGTAGAAGACACTTGCAGTGTTACAAGGAGTTTTGTTGGTCTTTCACTCAACTGCACTGCACACATAATAATCAAGAGGGTTGCAGTCTGGGGAATTAGGTGACCAGATGCTATGGGTGATGTGGTTGCAGAAATTGTCTGACAGCCATGACTGGGTTCTCCTGCTTGTGTGGTGTGGCATGGTGCAGAGTCCTGTTGCAGACATAGGGTCTTCGAGCAGCCACCCTCTTGATCCAGGGCAGCACTGTCTCCTCTACATACTTGATGTAGGCCTTGGTGTTGAGTGTGAAGCCGTGTGGGAAGATCACTCCAAACACCATAATGTTGACTGGATATTTGATTTTTATCACTCTCGGTACATGTCCTCAGATTGACATTTAAACACTCTGAAATGTTTATATTGGAGCTTTCAGCATAGATGCCAAGCAGTACAGTGAATTGCATCATGGTGCTGTTTTTCTCACAGATGGTGCTCAACTGACCCTACTATACTGTGTTGTTGACAAAATCAAAAACATTGTGCATGTGCAAAATAATAAAAAAATGGCGACAGTTTACCCACTGCACCCTATATGTACATACATATATATATATATATATATGTATTGTTCCATTAAATACTCTTTTTCTCTGTATGTATGCACATGTGAAGTCATGTAGCTTACAGCTAAGGGTGCTACACTCACGATATCATGGTTTCAATTCCCAGACCAGCAGTGACTTATATTCTTGAGCAAAATACTTCATTTCATGATGCTTCAATCCACTTGGCTGTAAATGAGTAACCCTGCAATGGACTAGGGAAATGTTGGTCTGCTCACCTCACTAGTGGGGTGGCAGCTTTTGAAGGCTAAAACAATGTGAAGAAGCACATTGTGACCAAAGGTGTATAACAACAACCGATAGTCTGGTTGATACAGTGAGATATACTGAGATATACCTACCTATCTATCAGTCTATCAAACCATGTATATATATATATATATTAATAAAATTTTAGGGTAGCAAAAAATTCTAGAAAAATTCTCCACTACCAGCGGTCAAGTGAGAAAGAAAAAATAGTCAATAGACTATGTAATATACATTCAAACATATAAGGGATGGCCATAATAGGACATCCGACTCACTAGAAAGAGCAGTTAAACTCCAAACCACTAATAGTTGTAATTCTGAAATGGAAAGAGAAATAAAAACGTTTACCCTCTCCTTTCTGGACTATGCATAGTTTCGGCAATCTTTTGTAAATAAAATAAAATTATTTACGACTGATGTTGCCTCTTCAGAAAGCCAAGGACTAGCATATAGGCACAAGGCGATAAGTACCATGCCTCGAGTCTATATGCTATAACTTTTCAAAATCCACCACTCCCGTGCAGTTATAGAATTACAACTATTAGTGGTTTGGAGTTTAACTGCTCTTTCTAGTGAGTCGGATGTCCTATTATGGCCATCCCTTATATGTTTGAATTATATATATATATATATATATATATATATATATATGTATATGTATGTATGTTAAAACAGCTGCTGAATGACTAGAGATATATCTTGACTTTGCAATAGCTTTTGATAAAGTTGACCATGGTATGATATGTCACAAACTGTGTGATCTCGGCGTATGTGGAAAACTTGGAGAATGGCTGCACAACTTTCTAAAGGATAGCTGTCAGGCAGTAGGGGCCAATGGAGCCACCTCCAAGGAGATGCAAATAGCAAGTGATGTTCCACAGGGCACTGTCTTGGGCCCACTGCTGTCCATAGTGACCCTCTCAGACATGCCCTCGGCTGCTCAGATAGCTACCCTTACTAGCTATGCAGATGACACAAAAGTCTCTCAGACAATACAAAATCTTGGAAATATTGCGCATCTGCAATGGGAGTTGGACGCAATATACAGGTGGGCTGAGAACAACAACATGCAATTTAATACAGGAAAATTCAAGGCCCTATGCTACCAGCACACAAAGCTAAATGACATGCAGATGGGATACACTGGCCCGGGAGGAATTGAAATCCCTGAATCAAAATCAGTGCATGGCCAGGGCATTGTCATGAGCAATGATGCTTCTTTCCAAGTGCATATTACCAATTTGGCAATAAAATGCAGAAGGTTGGCTGGATGGATCCTCCAAAGTTTCAAAACAAAAGAAAAGAAGACATTGATGATCCTTTGGAGGACATATGTTCTCAGCTGCTTAGACTATTACTCCCAACTAAGCTACACTAAGAAAATCGTCTCAATGCAACTGGGAAAGACTTAAAGAATTAAAACTCTTCTTTATGGAATGAAGATAGGAGAGATATGCAGTGATATTGTTATATATAAGCTAAGTATGAATTTATAGAGGTACAAATAAATAAAGGCTATTATACAATAATAAAGAAATAAAATAATCAGGCAGGGCAAACACCATAAAAAAGGAATAAAATAGCTTAATAACTAAAAACATGATAATAATAATAATAATAATAATTGTGTACAGTGCTCAGGTGCACTACAACTCATCTAAAGTGTATATATAATCAGGTGTAGTTTCGGCGGATTTCGGAAAGCATGAGGGCCTTAAAGGATGCAGTGTCATGGCAGTCAACAACTGACGCAGGCAGTTTATTCCACGCTTCAGCAACCCTGAGCGTGAAAAAATGTTTCCGAAAGTCATGGGAGCTGTGTTGTTTTCTGACTTTGTAGGCATGTCCACGTGTGTTAGACACATGGAGATCAAAAAGGTGTTCAGTGTTGTTGTTGGTGAGGTGGTTGACCTTGTGGGCGTTTACCAAGTCCGTCGCCAGATGCCGGAGCTTCAGTGAATCCATGCCCAGGGAAACAAGGCGCTCAGAATATGGTAGGTGTCTGATGGAGGGTATGCGTTTGGTTGCACGTCTCTGGACAGATTCCAGGAGGTCAATGTTCTGAGCAAGATAGGGATTCCAAACTGATGATGCGAATTCCAAGTGTGGTTGTACCATAGCTGTATACAGTTTTAAATAGATGGCTGGAGAGCGGCTAACAAAAGTCTTGCTGAGTGATGCCAAGACACCCTCGGCCTTCTTGACAATTTTAGAGATATGCTTTGTCCAACGCAAATCACTGCTGACAGTGATGCCTAGGTCACGCTCGCAAGAGGATTTCTTGATATCAGTGTTGTGGAGGGAGTATGTGGACGCAGGGTTTTTTCTCCCAAAATGCATGGTGGTACACTTGTCCACAGCCAGTTTCAGTTGCCAGTCTGTGATCCATTGCTGCATTGTGTCTAGGTCTGATTGCAGGAAAGAGTTGTAGACATCAGGATCAGTCCTCTTGATTTCAAGGTACATGATAAAGTATATGTAGCTTATTAAGCATAATAGAGAAGATATATAGAAAATGTATAATAATTCAAAATATATTAAACTAAAAATTATATATTTACTTATTTAGCTAGTATCAATTAAGACTGATAGCTAAGGGTATATTTATGTTATGGGACATTCTAATTTTACGCTCATTATTTTTTTTTTAGAAAACTAAGGTTTATATTATATGTTTTAGAAGTTATTATTGTAACTCCATACATGATATTTTTAGTTTCTTGGGGGTATTTAATTAGAAGGGCTACTTATATAAAGGCCCTTATAAATACTGAGAGTTGCTGAAGCATGGAACAAACTGCCGCATCAGTTGTTAGTTGTCGGAGCACTGCATCCTTCAAAACTTCCATGCTTTCTGAGATTCGCCAACACTACACCTGATTTCCTCCCCTTCATACACACACAAGCATGTATCTGACTCATACATTGTTCGCTTTCCAGACATTTGTACATTACTGCATATACTTTATACGCACTTTCTGACAAGTTGTGGTGCACCTGAGCACTGTATACAATAATTTCATTATTATTATTATTATCATCAGGAGGGTAGAGCACTTTAAGAAAGGGATAAATCAAGTAACTTCTAAAGATCATTTCAAACAATATTGCCATATTGTATAAAGTTAAAATTTAGGGTAGTCAAGAAGATTATTAAGAATGATATTATAACAAAAGGGTAAAACTTCTACGAATACTTTTGAGTATATACCAAATTTTACCACAACAGAGAGAGAAAAGAAAATTACATAGAAATAGTTTAATATTTATACTTATTATTTATCTAAATATTAACTTATCAGATGGTATCTATGGAGATTGATGAATTGGAATTTAACTGGTATTTAATGAAGGAGCACTGAGGTTAACGAACATGTTAACCATAAACTAATTTAATTAAATTGAATTATTTTAATTTCTGGAGATACCGGTATTGTTTAATTATATAAGCTAAGTATGACTTAATAGGAGTACAAAGATTAGATTTATTAAAGGCTATTATAAAATAATAAATGATCAGGTAGGGTAGTGCACCGTAGAAAAGGAAGAAAGATAGCCTAATCGCTAAAACCATTAGAAAGTATATATACCTAATTAACTTCAATAGAGAAGATTCATATAAAATTTATAATAATTTAAGTAATGTGAACTAAAAGTTGTTTATTAATGTATTTAGCTTAATACAATCAAGACTGATATCTGGTGTTGGTTAAAAGAATATTGATATTTAAAAGAACAGGCTAATTATATACTAATTTTAAATGAAGAGGTATAATATAGGTTTTAAAAGCAATTAATGTTGATCTGTACATAATATTACAGTTTCTTAGGAGTACTTAATTAGAAGGGTTGCTTGTATAAAGGCCTATATAAATACTAAGATCTGGAGGATGGAACCCTTTACAAAAGGGATAAAAAAATTAATTACTAAAAACTATTATAAACAATATAGCCATATTGTATAAAGTTAAAATTTTGGGTTATCAAGAAGATTTAGCATTGAGGTGAAAGAACAAATTAACCATAAATTAATTAAATTATAAGCAGATTAATTTTAAGTTGAGAAGATACCCCTATTGGTTTATATAAGCTAAGTATAAATTTATTGGGGTACAAAAATTTAAGTTCATCTAAAGGCAATTATAAAGTATTAAAATGATCAGGTAGGGTAGAACACCATAGAAAAGGTTATAAAATAGCTTAATCACTAAAAATCATGATGAAGTTCATATACAACTTAGTAACATCAATAGAGAAGATTTATAGAAAATGTATAATATTTCAAGTATTTAAAACTAAAGATTGTTTATTTACTTCTTTAGCTAGTATCTATAATGACTAATATACCCTGTATTAACTAAAGGAATATTTCTGCTGTAAGACATTCAAAACTATGCACTGATTTTAAACTAAGAGGTACATTATAGGTTTTAAATCACAAGATCAATTAAGTGCTACTTTCTAAAATACTTAAAGGTACGTAAAAAGCACCATCCGACCGTGGCCATTTGCCAGCCCCGTCTGGCACGTAAAAAGCACCCACTACACTCACGGAGTGGTTGGCATTAGGAAGGGCATCCAGCCATAGAAACATTGCCGGATCAGACTGGGCCTGGTGCAGCCTTCTGGCCTCCCAGACCCCAATTGAACTATCCAACCCATGCTAGCATGGAAAGCGGACGCTAAATGATAATGATGATGCTGTACGTGTGACACTATGTATACATGATACCCTAAGGTCTAATCGATTATTAATCAGGTTGCCTTTATCCTTATGCTTAAAAATTTCATATATTTCTATAGAACTCAGCTCACACCCATATCTGCTATTTCTATAAGGCTGTGCTTTTCTTATTATTTCCTATTTGAGGCTAAACCCAATTCCACTTTCCTTCAATTTCCAAATCTTACTGGATAATGACACGCAATTCGCCTTATGTTTAAGTTTAAAAGATGACATGTGGTTGTATATACGCTGATTAAAATTAATCGAACATCCAAAGTATATATAATTATTAGTTGTAGTTATTATAGTACATTTATATATTACGTTTTGGGTAAGACATCAGCCTAATAACAGACAGCAGGATTTAGCCCTACAATTGCAACTAGGTGAATTATTATTATCAAGATTTAAATTATTATTATTAATATTTACACTATTAATATTTCTATTATCAAGTATGTTATGTTCACGTCTGTTAGTTTCTAACTCTACTTCAACTGTAGTATCATTTAAAACCACCTCTGCATCAGCAGGCATACTAATAGTTTCCATGCACCTGAACTACAATCCATAATGTTTATATTAGAAGTGTTACCACTATTCCTTCTATTCACCACATCATCATCACTACTACCGTTCTCATTTTGGGGGTTTATGTTATAGTTGACAGTACCATTATTATTATTATCAACAATTCTGGCTAATTTTATATTCTTCTTATTTAATCTAGCTGTAATGGTACCCATTCAGGAAGAGTAGAGTATGAGATTCTAATTGTCTTACGTGAAAAGATTCTATGATATCTATGGGAAGTAGGAAAGTTTTCTAAAATAGCCATAAATTTTCTATATATGTTTGTGGATAATGAACAGTTGTATGGGATATTGAACCAGACAAAATTCTTACCTTTAAATTTATGGTGTAAGTCAGAGTGGGATATATTTGTACTATCACTGCACCCTAGAATTGTGACATGATTAATAGTTTTGTATATATTTCTAGTATATTCCTTATCTGGAGGAGTAACCATTTCTTTTACATCGTCATCTTTTTTTAGCTAACCTGAGCTTCCTACTCGTTTTAGTACCCTGTCTTCTATTGAAGCAAACACTATTATTATTTAAAATAATGTAGGATGCTTTATCATTTGGTATTTTTTCACAACTAAGTAAGCGAGTAGACTTTCTATTACTCAAACTATCATTTTTTCTTCTATCAAAAGGTGCTGAAGTTACTGAACTAAGAAAAATAATTTCCTGGTCATATCCTGCCTTACATCATTGTAGTGGTATGAATGGGAATTAAAAATATCAATGTTTGATGGTAATTTGATAATTCTACTAAAAATACTTTCAACTACCGATTTTAATACATTGGTGGGGGGGTGATTTGATAATTTGTTCACATATCTTGTAATCTCACCTTCTTTTGAATTGAGGTAGTATAATTGAGAGTAAATGTTTAAAATAGCATTAAAAAATTTACTACTTTTGTGCCATATTCATACGTAATACTTAAGTTAAAGTTTTTGAAAAGTTTTCTGACTCTTTTTCTCATTTTTTCTGATTGATTTATTGTTGCTAGGGATGATGAAGAGAGCATCATACCTATATAAGCCTCCCTGTAATTCAGGGATTTCCCTATTTAGGCACCTTGAAAGGTACGCACCACTAGATTTGTGATTTCTATAATATATGTATATATATATATATATATATATATATATGTGTATATATAGGAATATCTTTATATATAAAATCTAAGTTGTGTGTGTGAGACTCTGTCTCCTCCGATTTAGATTCCTAACTACTCCCACATTTTGCGGTGCAGTTTAACCAAAAGCGGGTATCTTATAGTCGTCATTCATATCAAGTACTTCTGGGTATTAGCGCACATCTACGATGAGTCTACGATTTAAAAAAAAATTTACCATCATTTTTCCACATTTTTATGGATTTTTGCTCAGGTTATATAAGGGAAGTAACTCTCTAAAAATGCTTATATAGTTATTTCCCTTACAAACCCAAGCAACGCCGAGCGATACTGCTAGTGTATATATATATATGTGTGTATATATGTATATATATATATGTGTATATATATATATGTGTATATGTATATATATATATATATGTATATATGTGTGTATATATATGTATATATATATATTTGTGTGTGTGTGTATATATATATGTATATATATTATATATATACATATATGTATATATATATATATGTATATATATATATATATACATAATGTATATATATATATATATATGTGTATATATATGTATATATGTGTATATATATATATATGTGTGTATATGTATATACATGTATGTGTGTGTATATATATATGTATATAGGTATATATTTATTTTTTCTTTATATCTAGTTTCAGCTCATGAGCTCTGGCCATGCTGTGGCACCGCCATTTGGTGTTGCTATATAATTTTACTTCACAAATGCTTTTTAGGAATTGGCATTTGGTGCATGAGGGAGTTTGATGCCGCTGCCCTCATCTGTACCTCCGGCTTTGAAGTTCTTTCATCTGGGACACTTGACAGTAACAGGTCCGGCTTTATTTTGAACACACCTACATCCACCCCATGCAGGTCTCTCAGGTCCTTCGGGAGGATATTGAAGAGCTGTGGACCTCTGAAGCCCAGGCTATTGCAGTATCTTGTCCTACATCCTGATGGCAAATTTGGAGTCCTTGGCACTATGCAGTGGCGCCCAGTTCTGGCATTTGTGTAACACTCGATGCCAAAGTTTGGGACAAGTCCTTCCAGATGTATGTTATGGCATATCTTTCTCGCCTACACTCTAAGGAATAGAGTCTTAATCTCATGAGTCTTTCCCAGTAGCTTATGTGCTACATAGAGGCTATCTTCTTCATGTAGCTTCATTGGATTGCCTCAAGTTCTGAGATTAATTTGACACTGGTTGGTGACCATAGCTGAGAGCAAAAGTCAAAGTGGCTTCGGACAAGTGTCCTCCAGAGGACCATCATGGTTTCCTGATCTTGTTCTAAAAGCTCTAAGAATTCATCCAGTCAGCCACCTGCATTTCATTGCCAATTTAGCAAGATGCACATGGAAGGATGCATCATTACTCATGTAAATGCCCAGGTCTCACACTGATTGTGCCTCTGGGATTGCAATCCCTCCAGGTCCTCTGTATTTAATGGGCATTGCATTTAGTTTTGCATGATGATAACACAAGACTTGAAACTTTTGAGCATTAAACTACATGCTATTTTTTTCAGCCAACTTGTATATTTCATCCAGCACACATTGCTGGTGCATAGCGTCTTCAGGGTTCTGTATTACCTGTGAGACTTTTGTATCATCTGCATGACTTGTGATTGTGGCTCTCTGTGTGGCTGAGGGCATGTCTGAGAAGGCCATTATGAACAGTAGTGGTCCAAAAACAGTGCCTTGCAGAACGCCACTCACTATTTGCATGTCATTGGAGGTGGCCCCATTGGCTACTACCACCTGACTTCTATCCTTCAGAAAGCCATGAAGCCATTCTCCCAATTTTCCATCTATGCTGAGATCACGCAGTTTGTGACATATCATTCCATGATCAACATTATCAAAGGCCTTTGCAAAGTCGAGATATATCACTTCCACATTTGAGTGGTTGAGCAACTGTTTCAGCACCCAGTCATAGTTTTGTAAGAGCTGAGTCAAGTAGCTTCTTCCTGGTTGGAAACCATGTTGTGTGTCAGGCAGCAAGTCATTTTCTTCAAGGAAGGCGATTAGTTTTCTTCTGACTATTCGTTCCATGACATTGCTGATGTGCGAGGTCAGAGAGATAGGTCTGTAGTTTTTGGCCTCCGCTCTGCTACCTTCTTTATAAATAGGGCATATTTTACCCTCCTTCAGTTTCCTTGGAAGTTTGCCAGTTGCAAGGAAGCTCTGAAAGAGGGACTGCAGTGGTCTTGTTAGGATTCGCTTACATACATTACTAACTTCAGAAAACCTGCCCAGTCACTTAGTCACCTCCTATTCTGGCAGACACACTAGCCAAATTGACTACATCCTCACCAGAAAAATGGAAAGATGGCTGCTCATGAATGCCAAAACCTTCCCAAGCAAATAATGTACCCCACAACATAGACTGATAGTTAGTGACTTCAGGATCAGGACTAAGTGGATGCCCAGAAAACAACCAGCATGGAAGAGAAGGGTCTGGAAGCTTAAAGATCCTGCAAATGGTCAGAGATTTAGACTTATTACTCGAAGCTTTTGACGAAATAGAAGGGGATATAGCTTCACACGATGTAGGGGACAACCTGTTGAGGGCCACTGACCAGATCTGTAGATGGTGCAAAGTCCCCTCTTGACCCAAAATAACATGGGGGCTATTAGAGAAAAGAAACAGGCTTGGAAGGACTGGAAGAACGGTGGTCGTAGGGAATTGTATCAGACTGTCAGAAGGGAAGCTAGGAGACAGGTTTATTTAGCCAGAGGGGAAGCAGATAAGAAAAAATTTGCCAATGTTCTGCACCATGAGGACCAAAGACTTGAGATATTTCATGTTGCAAGACAGTGTGTGAGAGAGAATCGTGATGTTGTAGGAGAGAAATGTGTCCGCATGGATGATGGTTCACTTGCACTAAACGAGGCTGCAAAGAGAGAGGTTTGGAGACACCACTATGAAAGGTTGCTCAATAAAGAAAATGAATGGGAGAAAGAGAGTCTGCTGAATGTTGACCCAACAGGGGGACCAGCTATCCGAGTTGACACTACCTTGGTAGATAAAGCAATTAAGAGTATGAAGACATGGAAAGCCCCTGGCCCATCAGGAATCACTGCAGAGATGCTCAAAATATCTGGCAGTCACCCGTATAGTTAACCATAGTTAAGAATAGCCTGGGCAAAGTTCAAGGAGCTCTTACTTCTACTGATGACAAAGGGCCTCTTGCTCAGAATAAAAGGTAAACTGTATGACGTATGTGTATGAACAGCCATGCTACATGGCAGTGAAACATGGGCTGTGACTGCTGAGAACATGCGTAAGCTTGCAAGGAATGAAGCCAGTATGATCTGATGGATGTGTAATGTCAGTGTGCATACTCGACAAAGTGTATGTACCTTGAGAGAAAAGTTGGAACTAAAATGCATCAGATGTGGTGTGCAAGAGAGACGACTATGCTGGTATAGTCATGTGGCGAGAATGGATGAGGATAGCTGTGTGAAAAAGTGCCGCACCTTAGTGGTTGAGGGAACCTGTGGAAGAGGTAGACCCAGGAACACCTGGGATGAAGTGGTGAAGCATGATATTTGAACATTAGGCCTCACCGAGGCAATGACTAGTGACTGAGACTTCTAGAAATATGCTGTACTTGAGAAGACCTGGCAAGCCAAGTGAAACCATAACCTCCTGGCCTATGCCAGGGGTGTAACCAGCCCACTTATGCATACTTTTCCTTCATTGGACACTAAACTCTGCTTGCGAAACTTGTTGAGGCGAGTGAAATCGAAATCAAATTCGATGACTGGCATCTGTGCTAGTGGAGTGCTAAGAGCACCATCCGAACGTGATCATTGCCAGAGCAGCTAACTGGCTTTCGTGCTGGTGGCACATTAAGCACACCATTCAAGCGTGATCGTTACCAACATTGCCTTACTGGCACTTGTGCTGGTGGCATGTGAAAAAGCTTTTGAGCAAGGTCGTTGCCAGTGCCGCTGAAGTGACTCCTGTGCAGGTGGCACGTAAAAACACCATTTTGAGTGTGGCCGTTGCCAGTACCGCCTGACTGGCCCTCATGCCAGTGGCACGTAAAGGCACCCACTACACTCTTGGAGTGGTTGGCGTTAGGAAGGGCATCCAGCTGTAGAAACTCTGCCAGATCAAGATTGGAGCCTGGTACAGCCATCTGGTTCGCCAGCCCTCAGTCAACCCATGCTAACATGGAAAACAAACGTTAAACGATGATGATGATATGATATATATATGTATGTGTATATATGTATGTATATATATGTGTGTGTGTGTATGTATATATATATATATGTATGTATATATATATATGTGTGTGTGTGTATGTATCTATATATATATATATACACACACATGCATATATGTATATATAATCTACAAGTTTTTTGCATTTTCTCTGTGTTTATTTTTTCTGATTCCTTTCTGTTGAAGAGCTTAAGCTCAAAATGTGAAATACTTTTGCATTTTTCTTGAGCAACAAGCTAATACACTTGCTTGTTGTTCCTACACCTGTCTTCATCTTAGTTTTTCTATAAATTTCAAGTATATATATATATATATATATACATATATGCAGCTATACACACATACACACACCTTGTAAATGTAAGAGTACACAGTTTAACTTATTATGAGTTACATTATATCAATTGTTATTCCAGGTTGTCAGAATGGTCGTCTTTAAGTCTAAATAGCTATCATCAGACACAAAATTTTGGGACATTGTCCCACAAAGTCCTATATACTTCCGTTTGGTGTATTCAAGGCATCAAACAACAACTGATTTGTTATAGCTCGATAGGAAGTTGATATGTGGATGTGATATACATGAGCAGCAGTAGCAGCAGTGGCAGCAGCACTTAATATCTATGCTCAATGCTGGCAAGTGATGGATGGTTTGGTAGGATCTGCTTTGGTGTGATTTCTATGGCTAGATGGCCTTTATAGTGTGTGCTGAGTTCTTTAATTGAGATAGTGTGTCCAGGTGGTCCCTCAAGGTACGAGGTGAGTAGAAGTGAGAAGGAACAGAGGAGCAAAGGATGTGGATGTGAGTTTGTGTAGGGGGGAAAGGGTGCAAGGGATAAGCGAAATGGGAGCAGAGAGATAAAGAACTTCTGTGAAGAATGGTTTAGGACTGAATGGTGGATGGAGGGAGTAAGACTAGCAAAAGGATAGTAATGATGGTAGGATTGAGAGCAGGGAGAACAAGAGAGAGGAGTGGCATGTGTTTGGACAGGCTGCAGCAGAGAGAGAGAGAGAGAGATAGACAAGCTCAGTGCATAGGTTGGTGGTCCAGTGGGAGCGAAGAGGATTATTAATTTAACGTATGCATATATAGGCGTAGGAGTGGCTGTGTGGTAAGTAGCTTGCTTACCAACCACATGGTTCCGAGTTCAGTCCCACTGCGTGGCACCTTGGGCAAGTATCTTCTACTATAGCCTCGGGCCGACCAAAGCCTTGTGAGTGGATTTGGTAGACAGAAACTGAAAGAAGCCCGTCGTGTGTATATATATATATATATGTGTGTGTGTGTGTGTGTGTGTGTTTGTCCCCCCTCCAACATCGCTTGACAACCGATGCTGGTGTGATTACATCCCCGTAACTTAGCAGTTCGGCCAAAGAGACCGATAGAATAAGTACTAGGCTTACAAAGAATAAGTCCTGGGGTCGATTTTCTCATCTAAAGGCGGTACTCCAGCATGGCCACAATCACGTAACTAAAACAAGTAAAAGAGTAATTACATAGAAAGAAATGGTTGACAAAGGTTATACCCAACGGGAGAGGCCTTCTTTTTATTTTTATTTATTTTTTTTTTGCTGGTAGGTTCACCCTCCTTCGCCAGCTCGCCAGGCCTTGTCGCAAATGCACCGTATTACTAATGTCTGCTAGCTGAGTGAATTGGAGCAACGTGAAATGATGGACTTTGCTCGTGAACAGAATGCATCGCCTGGACCAGGAAACGAAACCACAATCATACGATTGTGAATCCAAAACCTTAGTCCCTAAACCACGCGTCTCCACAGAAATGGGCTGTGATTTAAAAGGAAACAAATCCACTGCAGTGAGAGAGATATTTAAACGTTAAGTGAATTATAAATAACTGCCTGGAAACCCGCTGAGTTTAATACTGCGTAAGCTGTTGAATAAACCGATAGAATGGTTTTGTGCTACATCCGCCCAATATAACAAAACTTCTACAAAATTCACTTACGACCAAGCTGTAACTTCACACCATTTTTTTTTTTTGTCTTTTTCGGCCTATTCCACATATTTTGTTCAAAATTTATTTACTCCGTTATGTAAGGGAACTAACTGCGTTAGCAAATTTATCAATTATCTCCCTTAGACCATGAATAATGAACTTTTTTTTCCTACCAGAAACAATATTTATACAAACGTATTTGGATTTTATGTCGGGAATTGCTTTTCAAGACATGACTTAACTCGAAAAACAACGTAACGCGAAAGATCATTTTAAAAAATTTATTACCTTATACTTGCTTTAATAAATGGTTTGTACATATTTTCAAATATTTTATTTGATTTTCCGTCTCAGTATTAATTTTAGGTGTTATTTTTTTTTATACTTTTAAATACGTTCACTGAGTCTGATAAATCGACTTAAGTTGAGATTTATCCTTTTCCACTAATTTATTAAAAAAAAAATTTTTTAATAAAAAACAGAGTGAGTAGGTCTCGAAAAAGGATCTTTTCTGTTTGATTCACAGTTTCTGAAACTTTAAAATTCAGTAGAAATTTTCAACTTCAGTAAATTGGTGTAATTATTCACGCTGCATCTGATGTTATTCATTTGTTCCAGAAAAATTTCAGAAAAATGTTACAGAGGTTTAAATGCTGATTATTTTTACCCAGTCAGAAAACCGGATTTGGAAGCTGGTATTTTTTGTGTGATAACTTTTATTAGATAATATAAAAGCAATATATTACGACGACGATGAAAGTTGTAAGAAGTTTTGCAGTTTTGAGTAAGTTTAAATGAATAAAGTCATGTGAAACGTTGGAACCAGAAATATAAGGAAATATCCTCAAAGAGATTTTTTTTTTCCTGCTAAAAATTACAAAAGAACAAACTGGACATTATACTATTGTAGCTCAGTTCATGTAAACAAAAGCGGAAAATCAAATCTGAAAGTTTTAGAGACACTAGGACAGTGTTTCTCACCAGTGAGACCTGCGTTAGAGTGGCTTGTGAAAAATTTTGCAAGTGATTTGAGCACACACTTGTCGACCCTAAGCCTATCTCTGGACATTGAAATGGAAAAAAAAAATCATTCCCAGGCAATATTTATAGTTAAACCATGGGAATCGATGTAGAGTCGTGAGTGAGGTATCTGCATTTGTTAGGCGTTTATTTCTCTGTTTCAATATCTATTGTCCAGTATCAAACGTTTATAAAAACAGTAGTCAACTCCGATCACTATTGTTGATTGATGCTTGGATTCTCTTTCTTTCTACGCTGTACAAAAATCGTCATCTCCATTGCTTCATCACTTTCTTAGATTTGTGTGAGCCCTTTTTAAAATGAGTAAACAAAGCAAGAAGAAGACTTGTCAATATTTGGAGGAGTTTTTGAAGTTTGGATTTATTCCCGATGAGCATGATGAGCGTAAACCGTTCTGCTTATTGTGTCATCAGAAAATGAGTCAATGAAGGCAGGCAAGATAAAAGCGCACATGAGGATAAGACATCCCAACAATTCTAATTCCGAATTGGAGTACTTCAAATATTCTGAAAGAAAATTTTGAAAACTGAACAAAACTCACTTCACTATTTGCTGCACAACATGCGTCCTGAAAATCCCAAAGTCGAATGTCTTTTCAAGCAGTTTTGTATAAATAAAAGCGCCAAGTATGTTCAATTATTACTTCATACAGAGGTAAAGTGGTTATCAAGTGGAAATAGCTTAAAAAAAGGTTCATGGAATTATTTGATCAGCTTAACAACTTTCTCAGTGATAAATGTGAAATGAAAATGCTGTCAACAGCAGATGGAAAAGTGTTTGTCAGTTGTTTAACAGACATCTTTGAGAAAGTTGGAAACTTGAATAAACAACTCCAAGGTGCAAACATGATGCTTGTTAATGTGAAAGCAAAGATTTGTGGATTCATTACAGCCCTTGAAATACGCCCAAAACGTTTCCAAAAGAAATTTCAGTCAGTTATACTGGTTGAGTAAATGTGAGATAATACATTATGTTGCTACCGTAATCCTTGACCATTTGACTATCTTAATAAAGGACTTCAGTGACGGATTTTGTGATTTGAAGACAATGAATTTTCCCTCTTGGTTAACTCAACCGCTGCTGATTGATGTTTCTGATACTGCAGTTCAATACCAAGAAGAGTTATCAGAATTGCAACATGATGAATCAGTGAAGACTTTGTTTAAACTCAAAACTACAAATATGTGGCTATGTGACAAGGTTGAAAGAAAATACTCCATCTCTACATCAGCAAGAGAACTACTGTTTCATTTTCCATCGTCTTATTTGGTCGAATGTGGATTCAGTGCAGTTGACAATTTATTGGAAGCCAAGAGAAACCGGCTTGAAATTACAAGATGTGGCAATTTACAGCTGAAGTTAACGAAATTGTCTCCTCAAATCAAGGGTTTGTACTGTATGTACCAGGCACAGGGTTCTCACTAACTGAGTCGAGGTATCCGTCAGTCAGGTAATTGAATTAAAAATAGGGATTCTATATTAAAAAATAATGTTGATGGGTTTCAGGTATTTTGTTATTAAAAAGTGAGGCACAAGCAAAAAGTTAGGAAACACTGCACTAGGGTTAGTTACACTTTAAGGTTTGGGTTTAGTATTAGAATTAGGGTTTAGGGTTAAAATTAGGATTTAAAGTTAGAATTAGGGCTTAGGGTTGGGGTTTAGGATTAGAATTAGGGTTTAGAGTTTAGAGTTGGTGCTTAGGTCAGTCTGACCAGTGGATAACCTGGGGTTAATCGATTAGGGACCTATTTTTAGTGAACATTTTATCAAACTTTTTTCCAGAACAAGTGAATAACAAAATCAGATTAAGTGTGAGAAATTACATCAATATACCATATTCAGAAAAAAATACATTATTTGTAGCAAAACAAGAACAAGCAGACATCTTGGCTTGTTACTATGGAAACAGGCATTAAAATTAACCAACATTTGTAAACTTTAAAAGCTATTAACTTTTATTTAATCTATGGCAAAAATGAATTTCATTAACATAATCAGCATACAAAACTACATCAATACACTGAATTTGAAATCAATTAGAAAATCAAAAGAACTATAAACTGTGAACCAAACAAAAAAATCCCGTGAAAAGTCATAAGTCGAGATCTGCCTGTATATCATCATTTAACATTCACTTTTCCATTGTGCATGGGTCTGATGGAATTGGTTGAGGTAGATTTTCTACAGCCAGATGCTCTTCCAGTCACCAACCTCACCTATTTCCCATACTCTCTCTTTTTACTTGTTTCAGTCATTTGACTGCGGCCATGCTGGAGCACCATCTTTAGTCAAGCAAATCGACCTCAGGACTTATTCTTTGTAAGCCTAGTACTTCTATCGGTCTCTTTTGCTGAACCACTAAGTTACGGGGACGTAAACATACCAGCATCGGTTGTCAAGCGATGTTGGGGTGGGGGACAAACATATACACACACATACATATATATACATATATACGATGGGCTTCTTTCAGTTTCCGTCTACCAAATCCACACACAGGGCTTTGGTCGGCCCGAGGCTATAGTAGAAGACAGTAGAAGGTGCCACACAGTGGGACTGAACCCGGAACCATGTTGTTGGTAAGCAAGCTACTTACCACACAGCCACTCCTACACCTGTCCATGGCTAGACATATTTTTCATGGAAGACTGGAAACAATTAACATCACTTGTAAGACAGCAATGATCATTTACAACCATCATGTGATGTCAAGAGAAAGGCACACACATATTATTCTGTGTCTGAGGAGAGTCATTCTCTTCTAGTGCCTTATTACTGAACACACTCACTGGTTTGATTTCCACTCATTAACTTATTTATTTTTTTCTAAAGTTTTCGTTGCATCTTGCAACCTTTTCAGTGATCACTGACTGTCCGTTATCAGAGCTGTGTTCTTTTTTGTTTGTTTGTGTGCATCAGTGTGCATGAACACATAAACTCAAACATAAACACATGAACAGGCAGAATACATACAAATGTACATGTTGTTTGTACCTTCTCGAGCCATGCCTAGCTCATAAGGGCCAGTTTCCCAGTTTCCTTGGCGTATAGGTTCCCCACCTGGATGGGACGCCGGTCCGTCGCAAGTGAGCTGCAAGATGCAGGAGGAAAGAGTGAGAGAAAGTTGTGGCGAAAGAGTCAGCAGAAGTTCGCCATTACCTTCTGCCGGAGCCGCGTGGAGCTTAGGTGTTTCAGCTCATAAACACACACATCGCCTGGCCTGAGATTCGAACCCGCGCTCCCTCGACCGCGAGTCCGCTGCTCTAACCACTAGGCCATGTGCCTCCACTTTAAAAGCCTAGCCAGGCTCCTGGGCCCGGTTTCTCGGTTTCTATGGCATATGTGTTCCCCCCAGCTGGATGGGGTGCCAGTCCATCGCAGCGTTACTCATTTTTGCCAGCTGAGTGGACTGGAGCAACGTGAAATGAAGTGTTTTGCTCAAGAACACAACACATCGCCCGGTCCAGGAATCGAAACTACAATCTTACGATCATGATGCTAACCACTAAGCCACGCGCCTCCACATACAAACGTACATACATGTATACAAATATATATACACACATACATCTGAAGTGTATTTGTAGAAACTTTCATAAAAAAAAATATCCATTTCCTGAAAGTTACGAGGAAACAAATTCAGAGGCAGTGGGGCACACTTGTGTAGTTTTGCCAAAACACCTAATGACTGTAATTTATACGGATAACTTCAATGCCAAGTTCAGATAAGAAAAAGATGAAAAAGAAACTACTGTTGGTTTAAGGATGTTAACAGGCAATGAATCATAATTCCTGGAATTCTGTGGCTAGTTTCATTTTCTGCATAACCAAGTTTTTTTTTGTTTTTTAATGTAATTTGATACATAGGAAAACCCAGAGTGAGTTGAAGCTTTAAAAAATGAAAGTGACTCCATCTGTATTTATGAGTGATGTAAGAAAAAGAAACAAAATCTCTGTTCAGGCTTCACTTATGGCCAGAGGGGCAAAACATTACATGCCATGCAATGCAATTAAAGAGAAAATGTTTTCAACACTAAAAGAACCAAATCTTTCAAATAATATCAAATTTGATGGACATCAGAGAATCCTATCAATAACACCTCACGAACAGACATCTTTATCTTGCTTAAGTCAGTGGACAGTGGCCATGCTGGGGCACCGCCTTGAAGGGTTTAGTCAAACAAACCAACCCCAGGACTTTTTGTTTTTTAAAGTATGATACTAATTTCATCAGTCCCTTTTGCAGAACAACTAAGTTATGGAGATGTAAACAAACCAACATCGGGTGTCAAGTGGCGGTTGGGGACAAACACAGACAAAAAGAAACATACACACAGTCAGACAGGCAGATAAATATGGCAGGTTTCCACATAGTTTCCATCTATCAAACTCACTCATAAGGCATTGGATGGCCTAGGGTTATAGTAGAAGATACTTATTCAAGGTGCTGTGCAATGGGACTGAACCTGAAACCATGTGGTTGTAAAGGAAGCTTCTGAATCACACAGTCACAGAATTGTGGAATTAAATGGCAAAGCAGATGTAGATGAGAATCGAGATCGTTACTGCGTTGCCTTACTGGCACTTGTGCTGCTGGCATGTGAAACATTCGAGTGAGGTTGTTGCCAGTGCCGCTGGACTGGCTCCTGTGCAAGTGGCACGTAAAAAGCACCATTTGGACATGGCCATTGCCAGTACCACCAAACTGGCCCTCGTGCCGGTGGCATGTAAAAGCACCCACTACACTCTCAGAGTGGTTGGCGTTAGGAAAGGCATCCAGCTGTAGAAACTCTGCCAGAATCAGATTGGAGACTGGTTCCCTAAACCTCAGTCATATAGTCCAACCCATGCTAGCATGGAAAGCGGACGTTAAATGATGATGATGATTGCAAAGACAGCCAGAAAAAGAATAGAAAGAATGGGAGGAAAATACAGTGAAAAGAGGATACCACCAGAGACATGGGATGTTTTAGATAAACAACAAGAGGATGCTAAGAAAGAAATATTACATGTGAAGCTAAAGAGAAGTATAGGGTATAGGGTGCTGTCCCTATACTTTACACACTGTATGAGGTACTCTCCTTCTCAACATTGCAAATTAAAAAATGAAAACATGATGCAAAAGTGATGTGACAACATTTTTGTAGGGTCTTGCCACCTGGACGAGGATGCAATAGATGGTTTGGATAGAGAATTAAAGAAATGTTACCCAAAAATAAAGTAAGGAAATGAGTTGAAAGCCAAGGAAATATCACAGAAAAATGTTGCAACAAGGTAAGAATCAAGAAACACGGTCAACTGTCAGGATATAGAAGCAACAATGGAGAGATGCAGGTAAAATGTCTGAGTTATGAGTTGCTTAATAATGGTGGGTGGGTGTCTTTGAGGCACAATATCACAAATTTCAGGGGAGGGGATTAGTTGAGGAAATACACCCAATACTTGGTTTGTACTTGATTTTTATCAACCCTAGAATGATGAAAAGTAAAGCTGACCTTGGTGGGGTTTGAACTCAGAACATAAACAGCTGTAACTAATACTGCAAAACGTTTTGTCTGGAGCACAAACAATTCTGCCGAGCTAAGGCAAAATAGCACTGTTTACAAAGTGAGGGATCGTTTTAAAAAATACACTTTTACTTGTTTCAGTCGTTGGACTGTGGCCATACTGGAGTACCTACATCAATGAAAATGAAATGGAAGAGTACAAGAACAACCCATCCATGGTAGCCCCATCTCATTAGCAAAATCCTACAAAAATGCTGTCACATTACCCACAGATGTTTCTATATTTTAATTAGCTGTGGTGAAAAAGACAATAGAACTCTGTGCCCTGTGTAAGGAGGGGGTAGCACCTTATACTCTATGTTGGGAAGTCAGTACCCCATATCCTAAGTAAGTAAGGAAGGACAGCACAGCATGTCCTATGTAGGGAAGTACAGTCCATCCTGCTCTCATATAGGGAAAGGCAATATTCAATGCTCTATGTCAGTGGTTTTCAACCAGGGTTCCGCCAGTACAGTCCAGGGGTTCCGCAAGAAGTCACAAAACTGCTAAAATCAGCAGTAATTTTTAATTCTCCTGTGCAGATATGTGTGCATAAGACTATTAAATTATTGCACAGGGGTTCCTCGAGCCAGTGGAATGTTTCCTTGGGGTTCCGCTCCAGCAAAAAGGTTGAAAAGCACTGCTCTATGTAATCACATGCAATATCAATCTGAATGTTGAGCATGAGCTTCTGTAAGTAAGTTGATGGAGGGAAGCTGGAGGAAAGAAAGTATTCCAAGATGATGCAAGGCTGAGAATAAAATAAAGAAAAAAAGCCTTTATTATGAGATCTAATGGAACTTGTTGTTTAGTGAGATATTGGTCATCTTTGAGCTTGCACCTGATCAAAAGCCTTTCCAACTGTGAACATCCATCTCGCAAGATCGTGTTTTTGTAGGCGTAAGAGTGGCTGTGTGGTAAGTAGCTTGCTTACCAACCACATGGTTCCGGGTTCAGTCCCACTGTGTGGCACCTTGGACAAGTGTCTTCTACTATAGCCTCAGGCTGACCAAAGCCTTGTGAGTGGATTTGGTAGATGGAAACTGAAAGAAGCCCGTCGTATATATGTATATATACATACATATATATGTATGTGTGTGTGTGTATGTTTGCCCCCCCCCCCAACATCGCTTGACAACCGATGCTGGTGTGTTTACGTCCCCGTAACTTAGCGGTTTGGCAAAAGAGACCGCTAGAATAAGTACTAGGCTTACAAAGAATAAGTCCTGGGGTCGATTTGCTCAACTAAAGGCGGTACTCCAGCATGGCCACAGTCAAATGACTGAAACAAGTAAAAGAGTATACCATCTTGTCTTCGGACACCAAAGACCGCATTATTCAATGTCTTCTCTATTTTTGTTTTTTTAAGATGGAAAAATGTAAGTTGAGGGAAATATAGCTGCTATTTCTAACAAGTAGAGGCTCGCTGCCACACCAGAGAAATGACAGGTGCAACAAGTGAGCTTGTGAAAAGTTTGTGCCGGTTCAGGGAAAAGGAGGTTATTGTTGTAATGGTTGAGGGAGAGAAAAGAAAAAGACAGATATTGTAAAATGTTATCGAGTGGATTTTTCATTGATTAACCGGGAGACATGTGTACAGCAGTAACAGAACTGTCCCCCATGTGTTTGCCTTTCATCCTTTCGGGGTCGATAAATAAAGTACCAGTTGCGCACTGGAGGCGATATAATCGACTTAATCTCTTCGTCTGTCCTTGTTTGTCCCCTCTATGTTTAGCCCCTTGTGGGCAGTAAAGAAATATATATAAGCAGAACTCGAAAATTGGTGACTTTGAAAAAGCTCAGCAGCTGACCAGAAAACTAAGTTTTTTTCTGGTATTAAAGAAAAATACTCAATTCACGATGTTATATATAGGAGCTTGTCCAGGGAGATGCTCGGATATTGTTTGGTCCAAGGCATTAACTCATGGTATTCCTGTATAAGAAAGAATGTGCGGCAAAATACTTGCCTCCCTATGTGTGTAATAATAGTGTTTAAAAGCTGTTGAAAGAGAGTACACTGCTTTGGTCCCGTTAAATATTTTTAAATGTTTTCATTAAGAAAAGCTGTCAATAGCTATCACAAAAAGGCGACATTTGTGCATGTGTGTTAAACAGGAATAATGTGTTATCTGTGTAATGTGTACGGTTATAAGTAATAAGTTGGTCGTTAACGTGGGACAGAAGTAAAAAAGAAAAAAAAACATTTGATAGAATTATCAGAATGTTAAAGAGATTTCTGCAATTGGTAGCTCTGTATGCGGGTGGAGAAGAGATGTTTTGGAGGGGATTTTGTTATGTGTGTTTGTTGTATAGAGTGAAGTTGAAAGCGAAGCAAGCAGCAACTGTAATGGTTTTATCAACAGAAACGCGACTCACGGATACAATTTGGATGAAGTGTGAAGGATATGAAGATGCAAGGAGATCAGTAGACAACTTGTGAAAGAACTACGAGACACAGCTGGAGAATACAAATGCCATGTGATACATAGTCATCCTTTTCTTTTCTTATGCAGGTATTATGATAGGGGAGGTGCATGGCATAGAGAGAAAGCGAAAGAAGTGGTTATGATAATCGGTTGCCGGTGACACGTTATGTCCTTGATGCAAGACACTTTATTTCATGTCGCTCCAGTCCATTCAGCTGGCAAAAATGAGCAGTATGTATATTACAAAGGGCCGGTTATGTCACGCTGAATTTCCCTGAGAACTACATTAAAGGTACGCGTGTCTGTGGAGTGCTCAACCACTTCCGCATTAATTTCACCAGCAGGTTGATCGGATCAGCTGGAACCCTTGCTGTCGTAACCGATGGAATGCCAGTTTTATGACGGTGAATAAACAGATCTCAGAATGGTGGTGATTGGTGACATCCATTCTTCGAGTATCGCAAACAATAGTTGTCATTTGTACAATAACAGCACGGCTGTGAATGAACTATTTGTAGGTTTGAAGGTTATAAGCTTTGGAAGGATAGCATCAGTCACCCACTTAATATATCGAATTAATCAGAGATGAAGCACATTTAATGCCGAAGATTTAATAACAAAAGTAGTCTTTCGATCCAACCGGCACAGGTGATTTGTTTATAGTAATCACATGTTTGTGTTGCATACTACCTCACTTCCTCTATCAAATAGACATTACCTGTTCAGGTGCACAAGTGTGTCACGCGCCATACGGTGAAATGGTTGCAGGGTAATGCGAAATGAAGTGTTTTGAGCAAGAACACAATGCACCGCCCGGTCCGGGAGAAGGACCCACGATCTCACACTCGAAACCACTGGGTGACGCACCAAAGATAGTCAGTGCGTAAGTGGGAGAGTTTTGATAAGTTTAGTTAACTTAGTACCAGAGGATCCAGGGACTGAAACTGTGTTGTTTGCTAAGAAGATAGCAGGTGTCCCTAACGAAGCAGTGGTTAGACTTTGTGGGAGGCCAGAGTCGGTAATGATGACTAAAGATCGTCTTTGGGGATTTTACATTTTTACGAAACATTTAAAGTTAGATATAGAAATAACATCAAAAATTTTTAAAAGATCAATGATAATTAAAATAAATATATGTATAGGTATGTTTGATTTTACAGTGGAAAGACATGAGAGCGATTTGATCTGTTTTGTTGTTTACAACAACAATGAAATACAATTTTTACAAATGATAGTAAAACGCAATTTTTAACGAGATATCAAAACATTTATAAAAATTCGGCAAAATAAAAGTAAACAAAACTGAAAAAAAAAGTTTTCATTCATTTAAAAACAACATTACAATTTATTTACAATTTTCCCCTTTGATCCCACAGGTAGTTTATAATTCAACATTAATAGTTCAACGTTTATATCTTTGCATTTTGTTTAAAACTTTTTTCCTTTAATAAAAGAAATAAAATAAAATACCATGTTTATGAAATTATATCATAAACTATAAATATTTAAAAGAATGTAACTTATTTTCTCAACGGCACCAGCGGCGTAATTAAACTGAATTAGCTAGAAGAGCGGTAATCGAAACTGGTTCCAAAATCCGGTTTGTGAATATACATATCGACAAGAATTCTTTCATATCGAAATGTTTTGTTGTGGATAGAATGTTCTAAAAACAATTTACTTTTCACTACTTTACGACCGTAAACTGTATGTAAACCAAATATGATGTATGTAATTCATTTTAATTTCTAATTATAAATATTCATTTAGAAGCGATCCCGTATCATGTTTTAAGATCCACATTAAACAATGACGCCAAAAAAAAAAGCAATTAACTCTTTTAATTAGATACTTAATTAGATATCACCCCTATAGCCCAAACATCAAGGAAACTATTTCGACATTCTTCAAATTTCTTTTTATTCCGATATTCGGGTTGTATTTTGTTCTTATACTCAAGACTAGCCGCACTGCACAGTTCATCCTATTTTCAATAATGCAAATTATTCTATACAATAATTTGAATAACCGGAAAGCTACTCAGATTTTGAACAATAACGTCGTTGTTAGTAATTTTCAATGATGAAAAGATGTCATTGTTTTTGAGGTTTTAGATATTTTACCTCTGTACATAGACGAAACACACAATAGACTTCTACCCAGTTTCTGTCAACTAAATTATACACAAGTATGTATTGTACGTATTATGTATTACACTCGTTGTGTATATTAATACACAATGCACATGACACTTCCCCAGGGTGCCATGCTGTAGAATAGAACCCGGAACCACGCAGCTTTGTAAACATCCCAGCTAATGGCATTATAATAGAACTTTATCTCAACTTGTTTAATCCCGAAATCCTTTCTGCTATAGTCACAATGCCTGAAATTTTGGCGGGGTGGGAGCTAATCGATTACCTCGGCCCAAGTGCTAAACTCGTACTTATTTCATCGACCCGAAAGGCAGGGCATACTGTTTCAATACTTCATGATACATTTTCCCAGTTTGCTTTTTAACAGCTTCATCTCGATTTTTCTGGAAAACACTTATTTTTAATCTTCCTAAATTTCTATACGTGGTATCTATTTACGAGTAGGTGGAGTGTGTGACTGAAAGTTACTATTTATCTATATAAACACGATCCATCATATAGTCATTAGGAATCGAAACAGCAACCGAATTCTATCTGTACCATCTCCGAAGTTTTTTTTTTTTTTTTAGAGAAGATGAGATGATACGAGGGGAAGAAATGATATAAATATCGAAAACAAAACAAAAGTTTACAGAACTTATTTTCTCCGTTAATGACTTTGTTTCTGGACGTAAAGCTAACAACTTGTAATCGTCTTTCCGTTTTCCGTCGTAGTCAGTTCACTCCAGTAACGTCGCTAATGTCTTAGAGAAAAGCATGGATATTGCATAATCT